>NC_091567.1:33475666-33483166 GCF_042767895.1 Penaeus vannamei
ACCTTGGGCCGTTCACACAAATCCACACATAGGGAAATTCCCACCCACTCAAAACCATGTGGAGGGAAATGCCCGCCCGCGCCAAAAAATAGCGGTAGGGGGAAAGTTCAGCCAGGGAGTAGTCCCACTGTTTATCAACAAGCATGAGATGATACGCAAAATATCGAAAGCCAAAATAAGTAGAAAATAACCAATAATCTGTGACCAATGTTAAATTTTTGTGTTTTCTTTTTTCTTTTTCCTTTTTTGCAATGCTCTCTTATCTCCCTTTTCCTTGTTTAAATCATTATTTGGTATTTATTAAAAGGCAACCCAAACTAAGTTCGTGATCAAGCTAACTGAATTTCTGATTTGTCAGCAAAGGTACTAGTAAAATGAAAGGACAATATTTTTTAATCAAAGATGCGCCGGACAATGTAAAGGATAACATATCTTATCAGTATCATCTACCGATTATTTTCCAGAAACACGGATTAATAACAAGGAAAGGTTCTCTAATTTGAAAACACTCAGGTCAAAATAGAGAATAATAGGACCCATAGAACAGCGATTCCGCACTTGGAGCTGACAGTACACCTGGAGGGCGAGCCACACAATTATTAAAGGTACCGCTTCAGGAGAAAAGATCAGAGATATAGTAAAGGAAAAAGGTTCAGGCCACAACAAACCTTTTAGCCAGGTGTAGAGTATACCTTGCGGTACCTGCGATAAGGTATACACAGAGGATATAGGACGAAGACTCCACGAACATGGAATCACTTATCCGATGACTTAAAGAAGCGATAAGATGCACCTGATGATGGTCATAATGGACGTCCTTGGTACACTCAAGATGTGAGTTAGAGTAAAATGTATTTGTTACAAAAAATACAGTACAATAAAGGTACATTACAGTAAATGCAATGCTAATGCTCAAAACAACGAGAAGATGTAGAAGGCCAATTAGCATTGTCTTTCGTTGGGATCACAATTGCTCGTGTTTCGCGGGTGACGTGTGTTTTCCAAGGAGATAACGTGCCCTTTCGAGGTCGTAGGTCACTTAGGTCGGCTTCTATACAGACAGCAACATTATCGATTTAAGTGGGGTGAATTCGGTACACTGGTTCTGGTTTGCCTAACCGGGAGTTTAGCAATATTTACCATTTCAGTCACAGTAATCTTTTAAGAACTGCCATTCTGACTTAAATACATTTGTTTTCAAGATGACCTGCTACCATGCAACCACAACGAGTCGAAGTAGATGAACTCATACAAGAAAAAGTGTTATCTATCTATTCATATATATATATATATATATATATATATATATATATATATATATATCTGTTTGTTTATCACACAAACACACGTGCGTGCGCGCAATAGATGAACTCGTACAAGAAAAAGTGTCACCCAAATACGCTGGTTCGTTACTTTCCCATTTTTATTAAGAGAATAATACAGTCCATATCATTGAAAATAAAAGACAACAAATTGGAAGAATATAAGAACAAATTGTGATAACTTCTTCATAACTTCTAAGCCAGGTTTCATGATACTCTTGCCTCGAAAACCTCGCAAATTCCTCATGGTTGAAGTGGCCATTAGTAGGCATTCAGTCCTCGAACTTCCGGTTACAGGACTCTGCTATGGAACCGGAACTAACATTATATAACGAGAGGACCTGGATGTATACGAGTTTGAAAACAAGTCCCAAATATAAGACATCATGAACTGGAGAAAACTTCGGCGCGACTCAGTTCAATTCTCAATTCAAAATACGGTTGTAAGTGACTGGGTAATGCAATTTGTGAAGTCAGAACGTCGTGTAATTCTCGCAGACAGCCTAAAGGAGCTAACACGTAGAGCCTTGACAACACAACAGGTTTTCAACTAACTGCAATTAACATGGACACCAAAATCTCCATCGGCAGTAAATAACGATTTTGATAAACTTTTATAATCGTAGAAGTGTATGTCTGTGTCATAAAAATATAAAAAGAAGACTTTTATAGAGCAGTACCTTATTGGTTTTAACTCTAGTGTTTAAATTTCTTTATTTTTAGAAATATATTAATCCACATGTTGCTCAAGATTTAGACTATAATATTTATATATTAATATATAATATTAATTTATATCTATATATAACACACACAGAAAGATGAAAACATAAACAATGTGTTACTGTACATTATAAATACTGAAGTGGGCAGCCTCTATTTTTGTTACATTTGGGCGCCCCCCCCCCCCATATTTAATGTTGTTACCCCCTGTGCCCCCTCCAGAAAATTCTCTGGACCCTGATAATAGTGTAAAAAAACTACAGAAGAGAGTAAACACCACAATATTTCGTACGAGCAGTAAGAGTTTTGAAACAAACAAAAAATAATGTATGTAACAATAAATGCGGGTGTTCTTTCGCTTTTCAACTGAAGAACAGGTAAAGTCCTTGGACACCGTGTGTAAAACAACTGTTTTATTTTCTCCGCACAGACATTACACCAGGTAATGGTAAACTTGTCATGAAACTCACAGCGCTACCGTGGTGTGTTTTTTTTAGAAAGAAATGTCACATACTTACGTAAGTCTACCTAACAAACAGTGAGAATTGTAAATGTGTTTATTTGACTGCAATAAAGTTATAAAATTTAAATACGTTTCAGTGTTTATGTGTTTCGGATTCGCAAAAGTTTGGGGTTATATATATGACGATGATAAAGAATAAAGATAATGATAGTAATAATTATTATCATCATAACGATGGTAATCATAACAATAATAATAATCATAATAATTATAGTAATACTGATAGTGATGGTAGCAATAATGATAAAGATAACAGTAATAATGATAACAATAATAGTAACAGTAATCACAATGATAAGAACAATAATAACAATGATAATGATAATAATGATAAAAGTCATAATAACAATGATGATAATCACAATAATGGCAATGATAATGATAGTGACTACTATTATCATTGTTATTATTAACATTTTTTTTGTTGTCATTGCCATAACTATTATTATTGTCTTCATTATCATTATTATTGCTGTTATAATAATAATCACTATTGTGTTGTCGAAGAAGATAATGACAGTAATGATATTGATAATAAGAAATATTGATTGATGTTATTATTATCAAGAGTATCATATTCATTATTGTTATTATTATTACCGTAATATTGTTTTTTTATCAACCTCATCATTGTTATTATAATATTTACTGTTATTATCATGATTGATGTACCAGTTATCCGTTTAAAATGCTCTTTTCTAGTCAACCTTTACTAAAACCACGCATAATATGGAGACCAGCCTTCCAGAGGTCAGTTTAGGTCAAACCCATACAACCATAATCTGTTATCATTAGTCGCCCTTATTATTACTACAACAACAGCTACCACTGCTGCTGCTGTTACTACTACTACTGCTGCTGCTGCTACCGCTCCTACTACTGTGAATAACAATAATAATAGTAATGATAATATTAACAACAATATCAATAATAATATTTATTATTATATCCTTAACATTGATCTTAATAATAATGATAATAGAAATGATGACTGTAATAATGATATGATTATCATTACTACTATTGTCGCTGATATTAGTATTAATATCAAGCTCCTTTCCACCGAGTTCTGACTCTTATCAATTACTGCCATTTTCGCCATCTACTCTTCTCTCTCGCCTTCCTTATAATCTGTCAATATAGAGAAATCGCAAGCTGCGTCTTTATTCACGTTGACACAAGAACCACCAGGCATCAAGTAAAAATAGATTTATTTTTGTTTGATGTTTGATAAAAAAAAAACAAGTTTAATCGTGTTTGGGCCGTTTGTGTATTCAGTGAATCCGCATTCTAATCCAAGGAAAACGCGCTATTCCACACGTACTCGTATATAACGATATTATCATATACATATCTTTAAAGTTTATACAAGTACATTGTTTTCGTGTTGTCGATATCAAGATGTCAATGTAAGATAACCTTTAATCTAAGAGAAAAGAATATGATGGCCAGTTTACGGAGGGACAGGAGCGGGTGCGGGATAGACAGGCATCCACGAACGTAAACATTGCTTACGCAACACACTGACGTCAAGGTGATCAAAAGTTTTGCATACATACACCAAAATATTCCTACAATAATTTTAAACGTAACACGAGGAGAAAGACGACCTATGGAAAGAGTCCAGGGGATGTAGACAATAAAAGTCTAAAACTCTATAAAAGAAGAAAGAAAGGAAGAGAGAAGACACCGAGGTAAGAATTTATGGAAAGGTAACTTACGAAACCTCTTTTCGTAGTCTAGTGTGCAACGACGCAGCAAGAAGCTGAAGTCTGGACGAGGAGGAGGAATGTTGATAATAACAAGAAGACTTGATGAGGAAGAGAGAGAAGAATAAGAAGACCTTAGATAATCATTACCTTGTTCTTGAGTGCATTCACATGCTGGAAGCAAAATAACACCGAGCCTAGATACACAGGTTCTCCCAATTGCAAGCTGTCTTTGTACAGGTAAAGTGATCTTTTATCTTCTCAGTTCTTTATACTTACATATATAAGATAATATGCAGCAAAAAATATGTTGTTGTTTTGGTTAGTTATCAGGATTTTCACCGTAACAATGGGATAGGTTTGGATGCAAGTACCTTGAGTAATTGTCCTTAATAAAAATGCCATAGGTAAGATGCCTCTGTGCCTTGCATTCTAGCAATTGCCAACAAACATTTGCCACCATTGTTCAGCACAGACTAGGTCCATGTTTCTTAAAAAATTGTGGAAAAGTTTTAAATCTTTGTCTTACTTTTGTCTATAGTGGAGGCTTCAGTTCCTTTCCTAGAGCTCAAAGGGTGGAGGCAGCAGTGTCACTGGAATTAGCCACACGGGTATCAATTCATGGAGTGATTGTGACCTTGTCTCTACTTTGTAGAATTTATTAATTTTGAATAATTCTCCCTGTGTGCTGTGCTTTAATGCATGTTACATAATTATACTTTATTAGTAAGCAAGGAATATCTGATAATATACTTATAAATATTCATACTTTTGCAGTTCACAGAAGAAAATCATAACATGTATTAAGATATACAACATGGCCTAGTAGTTATACAATGCATAGCATCATTTGAAAGCAAAATTACCATTGTCACCTTGGTTGTAAGCAAGTAGAAATAGCAACTGTATAGTGAAGATAAGAAGTAGGATCTAAATTGATATAGACCACAGAGAGATGGAGAAAGCAAAAAAAAGTATGAAAGTCAAGGATATGATATATTACTTTGTTGAAAAGGTTAGACCCCAGAAAGTTATGTCATCCATACATGAGAGGAAAGAAAACAGACAAACCAAAAAGAAAAGAAAGAAAAAAAGGAAGGAAAGAAGGAAATAATCATTCAAAGTAAACATAAAGAATAAGGAATCATATGTCCCTGGAGGAGTGATAAAAAAAATGGATTACAGATATTTCCTGATAGGTTAAAACTGCCCTTATGGCCTTGCTGAATTCCTCATGCTCATTCTCTATGGTCAGAGTGGTATTTTCTCTCGTTATGCACTTCTTTCTCCAATCCAAAATCTTAAATCTTGGTATATAAGCCACATTCCTAATTTAATGTAAAAAGAAAGGAAAAATAGATAGTTTCCTTAATTTTAGGAAAAGTAAAATTAAAATATTTGTAATTTTTAGTGCTTATAATATAGCATGACAGTCAGTATACATATTGATTTTGTTACACTTTTTGTTGTTACGTACTAGATTGACTGAATTTCAATATGTACTTGTAGGTATAAACAATATCTCATTTTGAATATAGACTGTTTTTTCTCTCTTTTTCAGATTTGACTTCAGAAAAGATTACTGAGTTTGGCTGCAATATATTGAAATGAATAATTCATTGGTTATAAGAAAGCAGTACAGAAGGATATTTTTGGAAGTGACAAGACTGTGCTCGCAATATGCCTTTGTTCCGAAACACCACCCATGTGAAAATTGGGCTGTGGATCAAATGCAAGAGTTTGTTGACAATCACAGAAAGATATTTGTACTAACAGGAGCAGGTATATCAACAGAGAGTGGTATTCCAGATTACCGCTCAGAAGGTGTTGGTCTTTATGCTACAAGTAATAAACGTCCAGTGCAGTTTAAGGTGAGGAAAAGGTGCATGAGGTGGGATGTATTACATTTGTGTATAAGATGAAAACATTGATTATTTTTCATTTGACACGTGATTCTTTTCTCTATTGAGACAGTGAGGTCTTTGAATTTGAAATATGTGTATAGATTGGTTTATGATATTTTGTTGTTATTATAAGTAAAGTAACAACTGTTTCTTTCACAGACATTCATGGATTCAGCAAAAGCTAGACAAAGCTACTGGGCAAGAAATTACATAGGTTGGCCGAGGTTCTCCACTTTCCAGCCTAATATTACTCATCTGACACTTGCTGAATGGGAGAAAAAAGGGAAAATTCAGTGTGTTGTGACCCAGAATGTTGATCGCTTGCACCACAAAGCTGGGAGTACAAAAGTTCATGAATTACATGGTAAGACAGTAAATCGTTCAAAAGATAATACTAAAGTTATATTTGATTCTGTTAGTTTTAAGAATGACCACAGTCTTATACTGTTTGCATCAGTTTAAGTAAAGTGACTAACCTCTCGGCTCTCTCTATCACTCCAGGGACAGCTTTTAATGTTATATGTATGTCTTGCTCAAAGATGGTGGACCGACACAGCTTCCAAAGCAGGCTACGGATCTTAAACCCCCACATGTCCTCCCACTCATCTGAAATACGGCCAGATGGTGATGTAGAGCTTACAGAGGTATGCTCTTTTATTTCATTATTATTATGAACAGTTTTTATGAGCCATGAGTGTTGGATAATTAATCTCTTTTCATAGGTGATTCTAGTATATGTTTTTCCAAGATTTCAGTATATAAAGTAGTTGGTGATGAGATTAGATTTTGCATGTTGAAAATGACATCAGCATTTGATATGTACTGATGTTTACTTTTGGATTAAAAAGCTAAAATAATTATAAGATAGCATTGTAAGAAGAAGGATGTAAGCTTGTGTGAATTATACATGCAGTGATATACATAGATAAGGAGACAAGAAAGTGGCACCTATGCATTATTTTCTACATCATGATAGAGTACCTATGCATTTGTGTTTGTTTCAATATTTAATGAAAGTTATACAAATGATACAAATGAGAAGGTAGTGATGATAAGCAAATATATGTATAACAATTGTTTTCTGTTCAAGGAGGAAGTTAACCAGTTTCAAGTACCACCATGCAAACACTGTGGCGGCATCATGAAGCCATATATTGTCTTTTTTGGAGATAATGTTCCCAAGGATCGTGTTGAGAGAGTGAAGCAAGAACTCAGTGAAAGTGATGGCCTGCTAGTGTTGGGCTCCTCCTTATTTGTTTACTCAGGGTATAGGTAAGACTTCAGCTTATTGAGACTGTAAATTCAGTCTATGCTAAGTA
>NC_091567.1:33488166-33498166 GCF_042767895.1 Penaeus vannamei
ATAAAGATATATGTATTATTTTAGGGGAAGTTATACTTGATGTGTATTTACTGTCTTTATCCAAGTTTGTGTTCCCTTACTTGTTCATAGAAATGGATAGGTATTGCTATACTTTCACATTATTTACTGTTATATGTATAGGTAATGTTATTGTCTTTGCTTTGATTTTTATTAATTTTTGTTGCTGTTTTACATGTACTTTTATATTTATTTTTATATTTCATTTATTTTTTGTTTTGTTGTTGTCTGTTATTATTAACTTTAACTTTGAAATATTGAAAATGCAGTGCTATAGTTTACTTATACTGTATTTGTTATGCATTTTGAGTTGCCTTCCATTTTCTAATGTTGGAAAAATACAGTAGCAAGTGTCTACAATAGAACATTAAGAAATTATTGTGGCTTCTGTGCTTCACACACCAGCAAGCAAAGAAGCCTCTAGTATGTATATTCTGACAAAATTGAGCTTGGAGTATTTTATTTCATGATAAAACAGCAAGCTCTATTTTGCCATTACAAATGTTGTGAAGGCTACTTGATCTGTAGGACTCATTTTTAGATCTGTGATGAATCTTTTATTCTTCATTTGTGCATATCAGTTTTGCAGCTGTAATAATTCAAATCATGTACAGTATATTGAAGCATTTTACACTAATCACTTTTCTTAAATCTCTTCCACAGACATCATTTGTAAGTTTGGTCCTAGGGATGAGTGAAGTCATGAGGCAGGAAGTATACATGTTTGAGCGCCTGGACCAGACAAGCTCAGGGGAAAACATGTCATACCTGAAGTGCCTAGTTTACGTCCGACCTACACAGGACAATATCAGAGCCTTGTGTCATGAGCTGCAGAAGCCACGCTATGGAGCTTATTATATATGTAAGTAGTATTATTGGTCTATTTTTTGGGGTGGATCTAGCTTGTGGATATGATTTTATAGTTTTATTTCATTTTTTATTCACTATTTTTTAAGTTATTTTTATAATAGTTATTTATTATTTTTTTTTTTTTGGCTATTTTTTAACAGGTTTTGTCCAGTACCTTTAGGGTGTGAATTAGGTTTATTCTGCACTCTTCAGCCAAGAAATTTACTTATCATATCAATAGAGTGTCAGTAGAGGGCAAAGCTGAAAAGGTTATCGAGGTGACTCGTTGTATAAGAATGAAAATGGTTGTAGATTACTATAAGTATGTAGATAAAACATATATAAAAGTTATGTATCTAGAGGTATAAGTAGTGAAATTACATTACAGTATATGACACTATACCAGAAGGTAGTTTTGTGACTGTGTGATTGACTGCACTTATACATCTATCTCATGCCAAAAAAAGTTATGAGAAAGAAGTTTGTTAGGTTTTCAACAGATGAATAGGACTGACAACAAATTGTGCAGTTTACTATGATTATGGGCATTAATTATGTAGGTTTAGGGGAATTGGTTTTCTGTTTTTAGGATTGATTAAGTCTGAATTTGAATGAACAGATGATCATAGTATGATGTAGGAGAAAAGGGTTGCATCTGTCTTAATGATTAGGTTATATTATCTTTTTTAACCTGAATGAAAAAAAATAGAAAACAAACCTCAAAAGTCTCAAATGATTACATCTTTACTGACACTTTTTCACCCTTAGACTTTAGCAATGTGGTCAGCAAGAGTGATGTGAAGCTCTTGGCAGAGGCCGATGAGCATGAAGTTGTGCGTGAAGTTCAAGAGCTCTATGCAGACTACCAGGCTTTGTCGCCTCATCTCTTCTCTCTCAACATGCCCATCCACTCACATGGTAAGCATGAACCCCCCTGGGTCCAAGTAAGTCCTGGGTCACTGTGGCCTCTGCTCCTTCCGAGCTCCACCAGAGGTCAAGATCCTAGTACACTTATTCTGGGAAGATAGAGCTTGGACTAGTTCTGTATGGGACAGTATTACCAGGGAGGTCTACAAGATGGAGCATATCAGACTATATGTGATACAAGTTTGTTCAGGTTTGCTAGAGTGCCAAAGGTACAAAGGGCAAGATGATTGCTTTAAGCACTATGGTTATAACTCTGAGAAGTGACTATGGGCCTAACTTGATTTACTAGATATTATTTATTTACTTGATATTTTCTAACAGGTATGAAATGGGGCTCTGGGTGTCTGCAGCGTACTGTCCAGGGTCTTGCTGGTGTGCTGTTCAGTTTACAGCTGCTGCCCACAATCCGTTATCAGAATAACTCAGAAATGGCTCGCAGTTTAGCTGAAAATATTAGAGTAAGTTTGTTTATTTTGATTATCCTTTTTATTTAACAAGAAAAGGCTTTGTACTAGATGATGTTTCTTATATGATTTTTTTTCATATTTGATTTGTTTGACAAAGTAAAGACTTGCAGGTTATAGAAAATCCCATTTATTTTAATCCTATTTAATATGATGCAACAAATATATGAAAGATACTAGATTATGTGCCATAGATTTCCACAGTAGAGGGAATGACTTTGATTCAAAGTGTTTTAAATTGTAAAAGAAATAGTTCTTGAGGTATACAAACATATGAAAAAATATCCGATGAATACAATTGATAAAATGTATGTTGTATTAGAAAGCAGCATATGAAATTCATTACACACATATTTTACCTTCCAGCAAACTATTGTAACAGAAGGCTCCTTGTACACAAATGTCGACACGGAAGGTAATTCTTTGTTACTCATCTTAGACCGAAGAGATGATCCAGTGACACCTCTTTTGCACCAGGTGAGTGACAATTAGTGCTACCTCCCTTTAGGACTGACTAGCCAAGTTTGTGCCGTGTATTAGATACTGCTGTTTATAGTATTCATGTTTTAGATAATATGTTTAGATTTTATATTTTAGATGTTGATTGTTTTTGGGAGGTTTTTATAGTTTATGAAGATGAACTAAAGTAGTGTTATATGTCCTAATGTTTTCTAGATTAATGATTACTCTCTGTTAAAGCAAATCTCTCTCTAAAAGATAACTGTTATTTTTTTCCCCAGTGGACATACGAAGCAATGGTGCACGAGCTCTTGGGGGTGAACAATGGCAGGGTTAACCTTGCACATGTGCCTGGGGTGTCAGATGACTTGAAGGAGGTCGTCATGTCACCCACTCAAGATGACTTTTATGCTCGGGTATGTGTGCTCCTTCTATAAGGTGGATAGGGTTACAATGTTTTGTTATTAGGCCCAACAGTATATATAGTTTCATTGTGCTGTGAATTATTCCTGCCAGATTTACAAAACTTTTTCTGAATATGTTATGGTACTGTCACCGACAAAAGAAATACAAAATAACAGTCATTTGATTTTCAACTAACATCATATAATAAAAATTGATGTTAGTAGCGCTTTGATGTATTTGACAGACAATAAACCAAATGAAAATAAAACAGTATTCCAATACATAGGCTTATCTATGCTTAACACTGTGTATGGGTGTATGTATTGTTGTGTGCTTTATACTGTATTATTTTCTAAATTTTTTAATAGTCTATGATATGAGTTTTCTTCCTTATCTAAAGTTACAATAAGTCATAGAAAGCGACAACCAGAACTAACGTGAGATATCACAACACTTCTCACGTTACATGTGTAAAAGAATAGACTGATTTGTTTGTGGGCATCTTGCAATACAGCAGAAATAATCTAGTGAAAGTTAGTGAGATTTTGATGAACATATCCTCCAAATAGATTTTACTCACTGTATACTTTGTGAAAATTACATTATTAGAAGACTTAGAGCATTTATTTCTTTATGAGGTTTTAACAGGAAAATGTCTGTTGTGTTGCATGACTCTGTGGCTTTATGAAGACATTCTATTTTAAGATGGCAGTGCAGTTTGGTTTTCTGAGTTGTCTACAATGGTAAAAGGACTGGAAAATAACTTTATAGATGAATGATAGATTATATGATTATTTTACAAGTGCATTGCTTTTGTTGGTGATTGTATCATGTCACTTGTATTACATTTCCTAATGTAAATGTTTGTCACTTTGTGTACATATTTATGAATATACAATTCACTCACGCACACAAACACACTTGCATGCATGTACCCATCCACTTACACTCGCACATGCACATGCACATGCACAAGCACACTCATGCATCCACCCACTCACATGCAAGCACAGGTGCATGCATACGCACACACATAAATATACACTCACTCACTCACTCACTCACTCACTCACTCACTCACTCACTCACTCACTCACTCACTCACTCACTCACTCACTCACTCACTCACTCACTCACTCACTCACTATTCACTCACTCACTCACTCACTCACTCATTCACTCACTCATTCTCTCATTCACTCACTCACTCACTCACTCACTCACTCACTCACTCACTATTCACTATTCACTATTCACTATTCACTCACTCACTCACTCACTCACTCACTCATTCACTCACTCACTCACTCATTCTCTCATTCACTCACTCACTCACTCACTCACTCACTCACTCATTTTAGCTCATCCTCACTAATATTTCAGAGCATGTATCTGAACTATGGTGAGATTGGCCAGACTATCAAGGACCTTATGGAAGATTACCAGAAGAAACTGTCCAAGCAGCAAAAAGTGGAATCCATTAACGACATGAAGCATTTCGTCGAGAGCTATCCCCAGTTCAAGGTAAAGAGGTTTGGCTGTGAAGTTGCTGTGAGAATTTGTTTGTTGGTGTTTTTGTTGACTTTGCATTTATTTTCCTTTTTTTTCATTTTGTTTTGTGTTTCCTTTGTTGCTCGTTGAAATTTACAAATGTATTGAAGAGAATGTTGGAACTTAAATTTTTCTGTCAATTGTTTGTTTTGTTATTGTTGAATCTATTTATAGTGTTTTAGGTATTATTATTGTTTTTTTTATTATTGCTATATTCATGATTATTGAGGATTACAATTGTAATTACAATAATTATATTTATGTAGTGATAAGTATAGTAATTATAGTATTTATAATAGTAATGATAGTAATTGTACTGCTGCTAATAGTAATGAAAATACAGATATTATTATTGATCTTGAGAATATTGATGATAATGAAAATATTGATGATATTAATAACAATGACAATAACCATGATAACAATAAGGATAATGGTAATACTACTACTAGTGATAATGATGATAATGATACTGATAATGATAATGATAACAATAATAATAATGATAACAATGATGATAATGATAATGATAACAATATTGATAATGATAATGGTAATAATAAAAATAATAATAACAATAACAATGATAACAGTAATGAAGATGATAATAGAAGATAATAAAAATAATGATGATATATTTAATAATGATATTAATGAAATAAAGATTGTGATAAAGATAGTAAAATAATGATAATGATAAAGATGATGAATTAAAGGTGATATAAGAAATGATAAAGATATGAATAAAATTGATAAATATAAAGATGATAAGAATAAAAATAATAAATATAAAAATAACAAAAATAATAAGAAATAGAAATAAAAATTGAAAATGAAAATGAAAATGCAAATGTAGATGTAAATGTAAATATAAGCAAAATGTAAATACAAACATAAAAATTTATGAAAATTAAGATAATAAGGATAAACACTGAAAATGATCAGATAGAGTTTATAATAGAGATAATAAAGATAGAGATAAGGAAATAAACTAGAAACTTCATAGTATTAGTAATAATAATAGTTGTTATTATTGAATTATGATGATCATAATATTCATATTAATGTTAAGGATAGTGATAATGGTATGTAATTTTAGTCTCAATGATTAGTTTCTTATATGCCTTTGTCATCTATTCTTTTCCTTTTTTATGGGATGTATAATTCTATTGAAGTTTATTTTATTATGCATGAAATTTGTTTTTCATGAATTGTTGTTGAACCTGTAAGATTAAAAAGATATTTTTATGACTAAAGCTTGCAGTTGACATATGCTGTAAATCTGTGGAAATTTTGTAGAAATGCTGTATATGGATGCTCCATGAGGAAATAAATCTTTAATTTTGGCTCTTTTTTGCACTAGAAAATGTCAGGCACAGTGAGCAAGCATGTGACTGTAGTGGGGGAGCTGTCGAGACTGGTTGGCACTCTTGGTCTTCTCGGCATTTCTGAGTGCCAACAGGAACTCGTCTGCGGCTCAGATCACTCGGCTAATCTCCAGGTAATGCGAGTTGATTTTTTTTGCTTTCAGGTATAGCATGTTTCATATGTATATATATATTTTTTTATGCTTAATTTTTTTAGGGGGGGGGTCTTTTCATTGGCTGGATTGTGCAAACTTGTCATAAGATTTATGAAGAAAATTTCACCTTTTTTTGTTTTGTTTTTAATGAATTCATAATGGACATTATATGATGTTAGTTATTTGTATGTACCTTTTTTCACCTTTACTCGATATTTGGTATTTGTATGTCATTTCTTTAGTCTTTTTTCGTTAAGTATGATTTAAAAGAAAAAGAGTGGCGTTTATTTTTCCATTTTCTCTTGCTTTCCAGAGGATTTACCAGCTTGTAACAGATGTGAAAGTAAGGGAGGCAGATGCAGTCGCTCTCGTCATGCTCTACGCCCTTCGCCACGAGGGTCATCCTAACAATGACGTCCGGGGGCTCATTATTGCCCTGCGCAAGAGGAATGTCGGCGATGACTACCTGAAGGTGGGTTGGATTTCAGTGAATGTGATTTTTTATTAGGGTTTTGATGGTTGAGGTGAGGTGGTCTGATTTTGGTTTTCATTTTGGAAATTATTTTGTTTGTGTTCAAGAAGTAGAAAATGGATGATAGGGTAATGGATTACTTCAGAAAGCAAGAAATATGATTGATGTGTTTTGTTATTATCCTATATCATCAACAGAAGTATTTCTCAGGTAAGATTTTAAATTGCATATATATATATACATATATATATATATATATATATATATATATATATATATATATATATATATATATATATATATATATATATATATATATATATATATATATATATTATCTATCTATCTATCTATCTATCTATCTATCTATCTATCTATCTATCTATCTATCTATCTATCTATCTATCTATCTATCTATCTATCTATCTATCTATCTATCTATCTATCTATCTATCTATCTATCTATCTATCTATCTATCTATCTATCTATCTATCTATCTATATATATATATATATATATATATATATATATATTATATATATATATTATATTATATATATATATTATATTATATTATATATATATATATTATACATTTTATATATATATATATATAATATATATATTATATATATATTATATATATATATATACATATATATACATATATATACATAAATATATACATATATATACATATATATACATATATATACATATATACATATATACATATATACATATATACATATATACATATATACATATATACATATATATATATATATATATATATATATATATATATATATATATATATATATATATATATATATATATATATATATATTACATACATATATATATATATATATCTATATATATATTTATATATATTTATATATATATATATATATATATATATATATATATATATATATATATATATATATATATATATTTATATAAGACTTTTACCTTGTTTTAGGTAATAAGAAGTTGTGTGTTCCATTATAGTTAAATTGTTGTTTTATTGTGAAATCAAGAGGCTCAATCAATGCAATTTGCTCACGATTTGCATTTTGTATGTGAAGATGAATCAGTGGTTTAGATGATGTATGTATTAGTACAATTTTGGATATAATTCTATTGTACTCTAACCCTTTTTGTTAACACAAAGATCTTTTAGAAATGAAAACAGATGCTCTTTGTTATATTATAAAATATGTGAATCAGATACAGAAATGAAATGCACCTTCTTTAATTTCTAGTTTTGTTCTGTGATTTTCAATGGATAAGATTTTTTTTCCAAAGGATTCTGTACAATTTAATCCAACTTGTATTGTAGTTATTATCATCGTTGATGGACTACGGAGGAGCAAGGGCTCGGCAGAGTGACCTCTTTGGCACTCAGGCTCCCCAGGACGTTTCGGCTATCAAAAAGCGTCTCTTCAAGGTAAGATCTTTACCTGGTGTGGTGGATGAATTGTTTTATTTTTTATTTATTTTTATTTTTATTTTTATTGTGTATGTGTAACATGTACACACACATGCACATGCACAGTGTGCAAACACTGTACATATGTTCATATGCACAAGTTTCCTGATTTTATATATGTATCATAGCAATTTAGCTCTAGATTTTAACAGAGCAGACATTTTTGATTAATCAGAATTGTTGACTCACAGGGCCTTAAAGGTGTCGATAATGTGTACACACAACACAAGCCATTGGTTCTAGACACCATCTCAGAGGTAGCCAAGGGACGTCTGCGAGAGGGTGCTTATCCGTACTGTGGAAATCCCGCCCCCACTGCATCAAAGTAAGTGAATGCTGCAAAATGAGTTGGTTCTTGTTTCTTGTGGGTGGTGCTGTTATTTTTGTCAAAGGATATTGTTTTTGTACAGAAAAAAAAATGTACTGAAGTGATGGAGTTGTTTACAGGTTTGTGTTGCGAGGTGTTTAGTTTTGAGGTCTGAGTAAACTGTTGACTATGATATTTTATTCATATTCTGGGTCACTAACCCAATCCGACACCACTTCCACATAGTTAGTTGATGTTAAATTTGCTTAGGAGTCATGCCCATATTCTGCAGAAGGAACTGATATAAATTAATCAATACACATGATGAAATAAAAAAAGAAAGTACAGTATGCAGTAAGTATAATTTGCATAAACTAGATATATGAGACTGTAA
Source organism: Penaeus vannamei (assembly GCF_042767895.1). Taxonomy (NCBI): domain Eukaryota; kingdom Metazoa; phylum Arthropoda; class Malacostraca; order Decapoda; family Penaeidae; genus Penaeus; species Penaeus vannamei. The sequence continues at coordinate 33,497,034 of NC_091567.1, forward strand.
ATGTAGAGTGTGTGTAGAGGGGTAGAATAATGCTCAAAGGAACAGCCATGGAATGTGTTCATTACCAACTGATGACATTCTATATAAGGCTTTTCTAGACTTTCTATATGGTCTTTTTCATTTTTAGTTATTATGTATTAAGATGAGATGTGTCTAATTTGAGTGAACTACTGTTTAATCACATTTTCTTCTTTTTAACCTATATTTCCAGAAAACATATGAATAGTGAGAACATTTCCAATTTTAGACATTATCATATATAGAAAAGCACATTTAGCATGAATAAATGAACATTATATCAATTTCCTAGCTGTGGAAAAGGGCTGTGGCTTCTGGATGAATTTGGCATATGGCGACCCTGTAGGAGGTATAAGGCTTTGAAGTCCAAACTAATCCTCTATGTTAATTAGATGCTAAAAAAGAGAAAAAAAAAGAAGAAAAAAAAATGATATTAATAATATTACTCCACTTCATTATCTCTCTTGACAGACCACAGAACGTAGTGCTATTCATCATAGGGGGTGTCACATATGAGGAATCGGCCGCCATCCACCAGTTCAACACTAACAACCCAGGCATGCGCGTTATTCTGGGTGGCTCGACAGTCCACAATTCAACCTCATTCCTGGCGTCGATGGAGGCTGCTATGGATGGGCTGCCTCGGAAGACGCTGAGAATATGAGCTGTGAAGTTACCGTTGGAATCGGATATTTAATTAATTTTATTTAATGGCAGTTTCGGATGGGTTGGGGGGGGACCATGGCTAGCTAGCTTTTGATATATGATTATATTTATATATATATATTGTAAAAAAGAGGAAATATGTATATCAGTAACAATGACGACAGTGCTGTGTTAGGGTAGAGTGATAGCCAAGAGATAGTGTATATAATACTGAGAGATGGATTTGACAAGATATTTTATATCATTTTCATTTTTGTAAATAACAGGAATAAGTCATTACAACTAAAACACACAGAATATTTGGAGGTATGATGATATAGAGATGGAAAGGTGTGTTAATGTGTATGCTTGTGTATGTATGTGTGTCTGCATAGGTATGTGTCATAGCAGACCAGAAAGTTGTTGATCTGTTTGGATGTTGTCTATTATATCTACTAAGATATTTTCCT
>NC_091567.1:33508166-33510666 GCF_042767895.1 Penaeus vannamei
CAGAATAATGTGCCACGTTTGGTTATACTTCTGACACCACGGCAAAAAATTCCCCTATCCCTCGCCAGCAGCGTTCGGGAAGCCAGGAGTCAGCCAAGATGCCAGTCACGTCCGGGCAGCAGGGTCAGTACTCTACAGGTCATCATTTCCTCGTCTAGAGAGAGGCAAGAAATCCGAGCTGTCATAAAAGAAACTTCGAGACTTCTTCGACTCCACGTGGTGCTTCATTCCCGTCTCCGAATCTCAGCGGGATTCAATCTCGCTTCCTCAACTTGGGTTTTTTGGATGGCTGACCAGAATATTTTCGCGTCAATTCATCTCGCTTTGAGTTGCCTTATGGTGTCGCTGTGACCAAGATGTTTGGGATTACGTGTTGTGTTTTTTGTATCGTTCAACATCGTCGTTAAGAAGACTAAATCCTACTGTCAATTTTATGTAGTTTTCTAAATAAAACAAGCAAAGTGTTATTGCTAAACAAGCGATATTCCTACCTTGATTATAAATAAGTAATTATCTATAATATTTGTATTTGCAGTACCCCAATCTGTCGAACAAGAGTCACAGGTACTAAACCTTACTTCAACCTATGGGAAAATCAACATTTTTATAACCCTGCAGTTTATTTTATAACCTCTCCGTATCCCAGGCTCCAGCTGAGTAGATAGAGAGGCCAGGGGAGAAACTCTGAACCCATGACTTTTCCCTGTAACCTCTCTATAAATGAACTTTTCAGAACGGCGTATTTTACACTATCTCCCCAACCGATAGAAGGGCCACTCCATACAAGCTATATCAAACACACACCATTTGTTCCCCCACTTCGAGAACCACTTGTACTACTGCCACTCGGCCTATATATGTTTGCTTTCCATCCCTACTCTTTCTCGTATCCTTCATTTTCTCTTTCCTCTGGCCCTCTTCCTCTCCTTCTCTTTCTCAATGCCTCTCTCCTCATTTTCCTCGTTTTCTCTCACTATTTCTCTCTCCATACCTCTCTCTCTCCCTTCCTCCCTGCTTCATCTCCCTCCCCGTTTTCTCTCTCACTTCCTCCCTTCTTCATCTCCTCCCCTCCCTTTTTCTCTTTCTCTCTCCCTCCCTGCTTCATCTCCTCCCCCCTTCTTTCTCTCTCCCCTTGCTCCCTTCTTCATCTCTCCCTCCCCTCCCCCTCTCTCTCTCCCTTCCTCCCTACATCATCGCCCTCTCTCTCTCCCTTCCTCCCTACTTCATCGCCCTCTCTCTCACCATCCCGATTTTTCTATACCTCAGAACCAAAACCCGAATGCGTATCGTACGTCTGGAATTGCTGTTTTTACGACCCATCAAAGTACCTGCCTCTCATTCTGTCCTTTGATTCGCAGTCTCCTTGTAGAAGTTTGGGAGCTGAGTTGTCGGATTCTTTTGCGCTTGATTATTGTGTTTTTGTTTTTAATTGTGCTTTTAATTGTTTGTTTTGGTTGGTTGGTTCATTGATTGTTAATTAGATTGTATCTATCTATCTATCTATCTATCTATCTATCTATCTATCTATCTATATGTCTGTTGAATGCATATTGGTGCTATTGGATTCTTCTCCCTCTCCCCTCTGTTTGTCTGCACCTCTCCCTCTTTCTCTCTTTTTCTCTCTCTTCACAGTGCCCTTCCCCCTTCCTCTCTCTCTCTCTATCTATCTATTTATCCCTCTCCCTCTCCCCGCCCCTCTCTCTATTTATCCCCCCCCCTCCCCCGCTTCCTCTTTCCCTCTTCCTCTTCCTCTTCCCTCCTTTGTCTCTATCTCTATCTCTCTTCCTAATACCCTCCCCCTTCCTCTCTCTCTATCTCTCTCTCTCTCTCCTCTCTCTCTCTCTCTCTCTCTCTCTCTCTCTCTCTCTCTCTCTCTCTCTCTCTCTCTCTCTCTCTCTCTTCTCTCTTCTCTCTACTCTGTCTCTATCTCTATCTATCTATCTTCCATATTTCATCCTCTCTCTCTCTTTCTGAGCCAACGAGTGAGGGGTACTTAGGGGAGAATGAGAGAACGAAAGAGGGGAGGAAGAGAGAGGAAGAGAGAAAGAGGAATGAGATGGAAAGAAATTAACTGTTGTCTATTGTTTCTTTCTTATATTTTGTATTCATTTATTCATCTCTTAATCCTTTTCTTGGCGATTCATTCAATTCGGTAATGTTTTTGTTAATTTTCTTTACACTTTTCTAGTTTCTCTCATTATTTCAGTTCCTTATTCTCGTTAATTTTATTCCAAACCACAAGGTGAACTAAAAAACACATTGTTCCACTATTTATCAAGTTTTTATTATCTACTTTAGTGGTTCCCAACCCCAAGGTCTCAACCCAAATGAGCGTCACCAGAGTTTTTCTGAGGGTCGCCAGAGGGTCTTAAAAGAAGAATAAAAGATTCTATGGCTGGATATGTCAGCAAAAGTTATTTTTTTAATTATTATTTTTATCTCTCTTCCTAATACCCTCTCCCCTTTCTCTCTCTCTCTCTCTCTCTCTCTCTCTCTCTCT
>NC_091567.1:33525666-33530666 GCF_042767895.1 Penaeus vannamei
GCGAGGTCATCGAGCTTGACCTCGGTGACCAGGGCGTCGACATCCAAGACCCTTGACGGTCGCCGGCGAGACACCACGGCCACGGGAGGCGAAGTCCTGGAGGCGAGCTGGAGAGGAGAGAAAGAAGAGGGGAGAGGAGAGAGAAGAGAGGAGAGAGGAGAGAAAGAGAGGAGGAGAGAAAGAGAGGAAGAGAGAGAGAGGAGAGAAAGAGAGGGAAAGAGAGAGAAAGAGAGAGAGAGAGGAGAGAAAGAGAGAGAGAGAGTGGAGAGAAAGAGAGGAGAGAAAGAGAGAAGAGAGGAGAGAAAGAGAAGAGAGGAGAGAAAGAGAGGAGAGAGGAGAGGATAGAAGAGAGAAGAGGAAAGAGAGGAGAGAGGAGAGAAAGGAGGAGGAGAGAGGAGAGAAAGAGAGGGGAGAGAGGAGAGAAAGAGAGGGGAGGAGAGAAAGAGAGAGAGAGGAGAGAGGGAAAGGGAGCTCCTCCGAAGGAAAGCTGAGGGCCACCGAGCTTGGCCGACCTCGGTGACCCAGGGCGTCGACATCCAAAGCTACCTTGACGGTCGCCGGCGAAGACACCACACACGGCCACGGGAGGCGTAAGTCCTGGAGGCAGAGCTGGAGAGAGAGAGAGAGAAGAGAGGAGAGAAGAGAGAGAAGAGAGGAGAGAAAGAGAGAGGAGAGAAAGAGAGGAGAGAGGAGAGAGAAAGAGAGGAGATAGGAGGAGAGAAGAGAGAGAGATAGGAGAGAAAGAGAGAGAGAGAGAGAGGAGAGAAAGAGAGGAGAGAGGAGAGAAAGTGGAGAGAAGAAGAGGAGAGAAAGAGTGGAGAGAAAGAGAGGAGAGAAAGAGAGAAGAGAGGAGAGAAAGAGAGAAGAGAGGAGAGAAGGGGAGGAGGGAGAGAGGAGAGAAAGAGAGGGAGAGAGGAGAGAAAGAGAGGGAGAGGGGAGAGAAAGAGAGGGAGAGAGGAGAGAAAGAGAGGGAGAGAGGAGAGAAAGAGAGGGAGAGAGGAGAGAAAGAGAGGAGAGAGGAGAGAAAGAGAGGAGAGAGGGGGAGAGAAAGAGAGAGGAGAGAGGAGAGAAAGGGAGCTCCTCCGAAGGGAAAGCGAGGTCATCGGAAGCTTGACCATTATCAGGTGACCAGGGCGTCGACATCCAGGCTTCCCTTGACGGTCGCCGGCGAGACACCACAGGCGACACAGGAGAGGCGAAGTCCTGGAGGCGAGCTGGAGAGGGAGAGAGAGAGAATAGAGAGAGAGAGAGAGAGAGAGAGTGAGAGAGGAGAGAGAAGAGAGGAGAGAGGAGAGAGAGATAGAGGAGGAGAGAGAAAGAGAGAGAAAGAGGAGGAAAGAGAAGGAGAGAAAGAGAAGGAGAGAGAAGGAAAGAAAGAGAAGAAGAGAGAAGGAGAGAAAGAGAGAGAAAGAGGAGGAGAGAGATGGAGAGAAAGAGACAGAGAGAGGAGGAGAGAGAAAGAGGGAGAAGGAGAGAAAGAGAGAGAGAGAGGAGAGAGGAAAGGGAGCTCCTCCGAAGGAAAGCGAGGTCACCGAGCTTGACCTTCGGATGACCAGAGGCGTCGACATCCAAGCCCTTGACGGTCGCCGGCGAGACACCACGGCCACGGGAGGCGAAGTCCTGGAGGCGAGCTGGAAGAGGGAGAGAAAGAGAGGAGAGAAGAGGAGAGAGGAAGAGAGGAGAGAAAGAGGGAGAGAGGAGAGAAAGAGAAGAGAGATAGGAGAGAAAGAGAGAGAGGAAGAGAAAGAGAGAGAGAGGGAGAGAAAGAGAGGAGAGAGAGGAGGAGAGAAGAGTGGAGAGAAAGAGAGAAGAGAGGAGAGAAAGAAAGAAGAGAGGAGAGAAGAAAGAAGAGAAGAGAGAGAAAGAAAGAGAGGAGAGAGGAGAGAAAGAGAGGAGAGAGGAGAGAAAGAGAGAAGAGGGAGAGAGGAGAGAAAGAGAGGAGAGAGGAGAGAAAGAGAGAGGAGAGAAGAGAGAAAGAGAGGAGAGAAAAGAGAAAGAGAGGAGAGAAAAGAGAAAGAGAGGAGAGAAAAGAGAAAGAGAGGAGAGAAAAGAGAAAGAGAAGAGAGGAGAGAGGAGAGAAAAGAGAAAGAGAGGAGAGGAGAGGAGAGAGGAGAGAAAGGAGAGGAGAGAGGAGAGAAAGAGAGAGGAGAGAGGAGAGAAGAGAGAGGAGAGAGGAGAGAAAGGGAGCTCCTCCGAAGGAAAAGCGAAGGTCATCAGAGCTTGACCTCAGTGAGGCCAGGGCGTCGAGCATCCAGAAGCCCTTGACGGTCGCCGGCGAGACACCACGGCCACGGGAGGCGAAGTCCTGGAGGCGAGCTGGAGAGAAGAGAGAGAGAGAAGAGAGGTGAGAGAAGAGAGAAGAGAGGAGAGAAAGAGAGGAGAGAGAAAGAGAGGAGAGAGGAGAGAGAGAGAAGAGAGAGGAGAGGAAAGAGAGGAGATAGGAGAGAGAAAGAGAGGAGAGAGGAGAGAGAGAAGGAGAGGAGGAGGAGAGGAGAGAGAAAGAGAGAGGGAGAGAGGAGAGAAAGAGTGGAGAGAAAGAGAGGAGAGAAAGAGAGAAGAGAGGAGAGAAAGAGAGAAGAGAGGAGAGAAGAGAGAGGAGAGAGGAGAGAAAGAGGAGAGAGGAGAGAGAAGAGAGGAGAGAGGAGAGAGAAAGAGGAGGAGAGAGAGAGGAGAGAAAGAGAGGAGAGAGGAGAGAGAGAGAAGGAGAGAGGAGAGAAAGAGAGGAGAGAAAGGAGAGAAAGAGAGGGAGAGAGGAGAGAGAAAGAGAGGAGAGAGGAGAGAAAGGGAGCTCCTCCGAAGGAAAGCGAGGTCATCGAGCTTCACCTCGGTGACCAGGGCGTCGACATCCAAGCCCTTGACGGTCGCCGGCGAGACACCACGGCCACGGGAGGCGAAGTCCTGGAGGCGAGCTGGAGAGGAGAGAGAGAATATAGGAGGAGAGAGAGAGAGGAGAGAGGGAGAGAGGGAGAGAAAGAGAGGAGAGAGAGAGGAGAGAGGAGAAAGAGGGAGAGAGGAGAGAAAGAGAGGAGAGAGGAGAGAAAGAGAGAGAGAGAGGAGAGAAAGAGAGAGAGAGGAGAGAAAGAGGAGAGAAAGAGAGGAGAGAGGAGAGAAAGAGAGGAGTGAGGAGAGAAAGAGGAGAGAGGAGAGAAAGAGAGGAGAGAGGAGAGAAAGGGAGCTCCTCCGAAGGAAAGCGAGGTCACCGAGCTTGACCTCGGTGACCAGGGCGTCGACATCCAAGCCCTTGACGGTCGCCGGCGAGACACCACGGCCCAGGAGGCGAAGTCCTGGAGGCGAGCTGGAGAGGAGAGAAAGAAGGGAGAGAAAGAGAGGGAGAGAGAGGGAGAGAAAGAGAGGAGAGAGGAGAGAAAGAGAGGAGATAGGAGAGAAAGAGAGAGAGAGAGGAGGAGAAAGAGAGGAGAGAGGAGAGAAAGAGAGGAGAGAGGAGAGAAAGAGTGGAGAGAGAAGAGAGAAGAGAGGAGAGAAAGAGAGAAGAGAGGAAGAGAAAGAGAGAGAGAGAGGAGAGAAAGAGAGGAGAGAGGAGAGAAAGAGGAGAGAGGAGAGGAAAGAGAGGAGAGAGAGGAGAGAAAGAGGGGGAGAGAGGAGAGAAATAGAGGGAGAGAGGAGAGAAAGAGAGGAGAGAAAGAGAGGGAGAGAGGATAGAAAGAGAGGGAGAGAGGAGAGAAAGAGAGGAGAGAGAGAGAAAGAGAGAGAGAGAGAGAGGAGAGAAGAGAGAGGAGAGAGGAGAGAAAGGGAGCTCCTCCGAAGGAAAAGCGAGGTCATCGGAGCTTCAATTCCTCGGTGACCAGGGGCGTCGACATCCAAGCCCCTTGACGGTCGCCGGCGAGACACCACGGCCACGGGAGGCGAAAGTCCTGGAGGCGAGCTGGAGAGGAGAGAGAGAGAAGAGAGAGAGAGAGAGAGAGAGGAGAGAGGAGAGAGAAGAAGAGGGAGAGAGGAGAGAGAGAGAGAAAGAGAGAGGAGAGGAGAGAAAGAGAGAGAGAGGAGAGAAAGAGAGGAGAGAGAGGAGAGAAAGAGAGAAGAGGAGAGAAAGAGAGAGAGAGAGAGAGAAAGAGAGGGAGAGAGGAGAGAAAGGGAGCTCCTCCGAAGGAAAGCGAGGTCACTCGAGCTTGACCTTCGGTGACCAGGAGCGTCGACATCTCAAGCCCTTGACGGTCGCCGGCAGAGACATACGGCCACGGGAGGCGAGAAGTCCTGGGAGGCAGAGCTGGAGAGGAGAGAAGGGAGAAGAGAGGAGAGAGAAAGAGAGGAAGAGAGGAGAGAAAGAGAGGGAGAGAAAGAGAGAAGAGAAGAGAGAAAAAGAGAGGAGAGGAGAGAAAGGAAGGAGAGAGTGAGAGAAGAAGAGAGAGGAGAGGGAGAGAAAGGAAGAGGAAGAGAGAGAAAGAGAGGAGAGAGGAGAGGAGAAGAAAGAAGGAGAGAAGAGAGGAGGAGAGAGAGAAAGAGAGTGAGAGGAGGGAGAGAAAGAGAGGAGAGAAGAGAGAGAGAGAGAGGAGAGAAAGAGAGAGGAGAGAGGGAGGAGAGAAAGAGAGGAGAGGAGGAGAGAAAGAGAGGAGAGAGAAAGAGAGAGAGAGAAAGAGAAGAGAGGAGGGAGAGAGAGAGAAGAGAGGAGAGAGGAGAGAGAAGAGAGAGAGAGAGGAGAGAAAGAGAGAGGAGAGAGGGAGAGAAGAAAGAGGAGAGAGGAGAGAGAAGAGAGTGGAGAGAGGAGAGAAAGTGAAGCGAGAGGAGAGAAAGAGAGAAGAGAGAAGAGAAAGAGAGAAGAGGAGAGAAAGAGAGAAGAAGGAGAGAAGGAGAGAGGGAGAGAAGAGAGAGAGAGAGGGAGAGAAGAGGAGAGAGGAGAGAGGAGAGAAAGAGAGGAGAAGAGGAGAGAAAGAGAGGAGAGAGAAAGAGAGGAGAGAAGGAGAGAGAGGAGAGAAGAGGAGGAGAGAGGAGAGGAAACGAGAGCAGAGAGGAGAGAAAGAGAGGAGAGAGGAGAGAAAGAGGAA
>NC_091567.1:33543166-33545666 GCF_042767895.1 Penaeus vannamei
GTAAAATATTCATCGCAAATTCCGCCATTGAAGATCGTACCGTAGCTGTTGCCATCCGCGTGGTTGCCAATATCTTTTTACTGCACCTCTACTACCCTTATCATCATCTTTCTTCTCATTCTCTGGGTTTTCATCTTATTTCATTGTCATCATTATTATCCTGATGATGATTGTGGTTGTTGTTACGTAATTGTTGTTCTCGTGTTTATTCTGCTTATTCATTTTCCTTTTCTTATTCCTATGATTGTTAATGCTATTAATATTATTATTGTTATCATTATCATTATTGTAATAGTAGTTATAATTAGCGCATTTTCATTTACATTTCTTCTTCTTCTTATTGGTGTCATCTGATTAATTATTTCCTTTGTTATTATCATTATCATTATTATTAATGATAATGATATTATTATAATCACTATTATCGTTAGTGTCCTTATTGCCATAATTGCAATAACAATGGTAATGATAATAATAATCATTATTATAACAATGATAATAATGATTATTAATATTACCCTCATCCTCCTCTTCCTTATCATTATTGTTATTGTTATTATAATTTATAATAATAATAATAATAATAATAATAATAATAATAATAATAATAATAATAATAATAATAATTATTATTATTATTATTATTATTATTATTATTATTATTATTATTATTATTATTATTATTACTATTGTTATTTATATTACTATTATTATTATTATTTTTGTTTTTGTTTTTGTTTTTGTTATTATTATTATCATAATAATAATAATAATGATGATGATGATGATGATGATGATGATGATGATGATGATGATGATGATGATGATGATGATGATGATGATGATGATGATGATGATGATGATGATAATAATAATAATAATAATATTAATAATAATAATAATCATAATAATAATATTAATAATAATGATAATAATAATAATAATAATAATAATAATAATATTATTATTATTATTATTATTATCATTATCATTATCACCATCATCATCATTATCAGCCTCATTATTTTGTAATGATTATTATCATTATAATAATTACTTTTATCATTATAATAATTATCTCTATCATTATAATAATAATAATAATAATAATTATTATTATTATTATCATTATCATTATTATCATTATTGATATTATTATTATTGTCATCATTATTTTTGTTTTTATTATTATTGTTATCATTATAATTATTAGTCATTATAATTATTATCATCATCATTGTTGTACTCATTATCTTTATGATTTATATTATTGTCATAATTATCATTGTTAATATCAAAATTATTGTTATTACTACTATTTTGATTATTATAGTGATTATTTGTATCATCATTATTATTACTGTTATCATTAGCATTATTATCGTCATTATTGTTATGATTGTTAACATAATTATTATTAGTGCAATCATCATTATCAATATTATAATTTTCTTCTTGTACTTCTTATCATTCTTATTGTTATTATTACATCTTTTTATTATCATTATGGTAATTATCATTATTGCATGTTTTTGTTATCATTATCATTATTACACACTTTTTAATAACATTATCATTATCATAATGATCATGATTTATGATGAAAATTATCACAGTTTTTATATTATCATTATTATCAACATTATTAGCAAAAAGTTATTTTGCTTCCAATATTGTGATTCTATTTCTTAAAAAATCTTAGCCCCCCTTAAAAACAAATAAATAGAATGGACAAAAATATTACCTTACGTATTTTTGTTTTCGTAAAGAAATGTAAAAGACTGGTAAGAGAAGAATGAAAAAATATGTATTTTTGTGCTAAAAAAAGAAAAGAAAAAAATAATGTATATGTCTTATTTTCATGGTATCGGCTATTTGTTTGTTTTTTCGTTGTAAATATATTGTGTTTTTTGTTGTTTGTTGTTTATACTTGATGTTATTATCTATGCATGCTAATATTCTATTTTTTTCTCAAGAGCAATAAATATATATATTTTTTCATTTAAAAGATAGATAGCCATTTTCTTGAAGGAAAATATCGTTTCATATTTTGCAATATTTGATTTGGTCATTATCAAGCCTTGGATCCTAATTAGCTCATGTTAATTAAGTATCTCATTTATGCCTCAAGGTCTACGAAAATAATTACATTTCGCTTCTTATTGAAGGCCGCAGATGCTAGCAAATTCAATCAGCTGATTTTGAAGCAGAGGAAGAAAGTAAAGAAAAGTAACTGTTTTATTATTCATTTTTCTTTACAAACATGTGCATGTCTACTTTTTCTTCTCGGAATTTCTGTCACTTTTCATGTCACTTTTTAGCCCCATTTTCCACAATGTTTAGACAAGAAATAAAGAAGAAATCACCAAACCCGGCCGAACATATCAATATATAACAGGAAATCCGTTTTTAAACAAAACACACTTTGTGCATATCATTTCCTGACACTGGCGTATTTATAAGAAAGAAAAAGCGAGAGTAAAAATTATATATATATATA
>NC_091567.1:33550666-33558166 GCF_042767895.1 Penaeus vannamei
TTTATACCGTGGATGGTATTCAATAAACCGGAGTTCTTTCTATAACTATTTATACCGTGGATGGTATTCAATAAACCGGAGTTCTTTCTATAACTATTTATACCGTGGATGGTATTCAATAAACCGGAGTTCTTTCTATAACTATTTATACCGTGGATGGTATTCAATAAACCGGAGTTCTTTCTATAACTATTCATACCGTGGATGGTATTCAATAAACCGGAGTTCTTTCTATAACTGTTTATACCGTGGATGGTATTCAATAAACCGGTTCTTCTTATGACTATTTATACCGTGGATGGTATTCAATAAACCGGAGTTCTTTCTATAACTATTTATACCGTGGATGGTATTCAATAAACCGGAGTTCTTTCTATAACTATTTATACCGTGGATGGTATTCAATAAACCGGAGTTCTTTCTATAACTATTTATGCCGTGGATGGTGTTCAATAAACCGGTTCTTTCTATAACTGTTTATACCGTGGATGGTATTCAATAAACCGGTTCTTTTTATAACTATTTATACCGTGGATGGTATTCAATAAACCGGAGTTCTTTCTATAACTGTTTATATCGTGGATGGTGTTCAATAAACCGGTTCTTCTTATGACTATTTATACCGTGGATGGTATTCAATAAACCGGAGTTCTTTCTATAACTATTTATACCGTGGATGGTGTTCAATAAACCGGTTCTTCTTATGACTATTTATACCGTGGATGGTATTCAATAAACCGGAGTTCTTTCTATAACTATTTATACCGTGGATGGTGTTCAATAAACCGGTTCTTCTTATGACTATTTATACCGTGGATGGTATTCAATAAACCGGAGTTCTTTCTATAACTGTTTATACCGTGGATGGTATTCAATAAACCGGTTCTTTCTATAACTATTTATACCGTGGATGGTATTCAATAAACCGGTTCTTTCTATAACTGTTTATACCGTGGATGGTATTCAATAAACCGGTTCTTTCTATAACTATTTATACCGTGGATGGTATTCAATAAACCGGTTCTTTCTATAACTGTTTATACCGTGGATGGTATTCAATAAACCGGTTCTTTCTATAACTATTTATACCGTGGATGGTATTCAATAAACCGGAGTTCTTTCTATAACTGTTTATACCGTGGATGGTATTCAATAAACCGGTTCTTTCTATAACTATTTATACCGTGGATGGTATTCAATAAACCGGAGTTCTTTCTATGACTATTTATACCGTGGATGGTATTCAATAAACCGGAGTTCTTTCTATAACTGTTTATACCGTGGATGGTATTCAATAAACCGGTTCTTTTTATAACTATTTATACCGTGGATGGTATTCAATAAACCGGAGTTCTTTCTATAACTATTTATACCGTGGATGGTATTCAATAAACCGGTTCTTCTTATGACTATTTATACCGTGGATGGTATTCAATAAACCGGTTCTTCTTATGACTATTTATACCGTGGATGGTATTCAATAAACCGGAGTTCTTTCTATAACTATTTATACCGTGGATGGTATTCAATAAACCGGTTCTTCTTATGACTATTTATACCGTGGATGGTATTCAATAAACCGGTTCTTCTTATGACTATTTATACCGTGGATGGTATTCAATAAACCGGAGTTCTTTCTATAACTGTTTATACCGTGGATGGTATTCAATAAACCGGAGTTCTTTCTATAACTGTTTATACCGTGGATGGTATTCAATAAACCGGAGTTCTTTCTACAACTATTCATACCGTGGATGGTATTCAATAAACCGGAGTTCTTTCTATAACTATTTATACCGTGGATGGTATTCAATAAACCGGAGTTCTTTCTATAACTATTTATACCGTGGATGGTATTCAATAAACCGGTTCTTCTTATGACTATTTATACCGTGGATGGTATTCAATAAACCGGAGTTCTTTCTATAACTATTTATACCGTGGATGGTATTCAATAAACCGGTTCTTCTTATGACTATTTATACCGTGGATGGTATTCAATAAACCGGAGTTCTTTCTATAACTGTTTATACCGTGGATGGTATTCAATAAACCGGTTCTTCTTATGACTATTTATACCGTGGATGGTATTCAATAAACCGGAGTTCTTTCTATAACTATTTATACCGTGGATGGTATTCAATAAACCGGTTCTTCTTATGACTATTTATACCGTGGATGGTATTCAATAAACCGGTTCTTCTTATGACTATTTATACCGTGGATGGTATTCAATAAACCGGAGTTCTTTCTATAACTGTTTATACCGTGGATGGTATTCAATAAACCGGAGTTCTTTCTATAACTATTTATACCGTGGATGGTATTCAATAAACCGGAGTTCTTTCTATAACTGTTTATACCGTGGATGGTATTCAATAAACCGGAGTTCTTTCTATAACTGTTTATACCGTGGATGGTATTCAATAAACCGGAGTTCTTTCTACAACTATTCATACCGTGGATGGTATTCAATAAACCGGAGTTCTTTCTATAACTATTTATACCGTGGATGGTATTCAATAAACCGGAGTTCTTTCTACAACTATTCATACCGTGGATGGTATTCAATAAACCGGTTCTTCTTATGACTATTTATACCGTGGATGGTATTCAATAAACCGGAGTTCTTTCTATAACTATTTATACCGTGGAAGGTATTCATTAAACCGGTTCTTTTTATAACTATTTATACCGTGGATGGTATTCAATAAACCGGAGTTCTTTCTATAACTATTTATACCGTGGATGGTATTCAATAAACCGGAGTTCTTTCTATAACTATTTATACCGTGGATGGTATTCAATAAACCGGTTCTTCTTATGACTATTTATACCGTGGATGGTATTCAATAAACCGGAGTTCTTTCTATAACTATTCATACCGTGGATGGTATTCAATAAACCGGTTCTTCTTATGACTATTTATACCGTGGATGGTATTCAATAAACCGGAGTTCTTTCTATAACTATTCATACCGTGGATGGTATTCAATAAACCGGTTCTTCTTATGACTATTTATACCGTGGATGGTATTCAATAAACCGGAGTTCTTTCTATAACTATTCATACCGTGGATGGTATTCAATAAACCGGTTCTTCTTATGACTATTTATACCGTGGATGGTATTCAATAAACCGGAGTTCTTTCTATAACTATTCATACCGTGGATGGTATTCAATAAACCGGTTCTTCTTATGACTATTTATACCGTGGATGGTATTCAATAAACCGGAGTTCTTTCTATAACTATTTATGCCGTGGATGGTATTCAATAAACCGGAGTTCTTTCTGTAACTATTTATACCGTGGATGGTATTCAATAAACCGGAGTTCTTTCTGTAACTATTTATACCGTGGATGGTGTTCAATAAACCGGAGTTCTTTCTATAACTGTTTATACCGTGGATGGTATTCAATAAACCGGAGTTCTTTCTATAACTGTTTATACCGTGGATGGTATTCAATAAACCGGAGTTCTTTCTATAACTATTTATACCGTGGATGGTATTCAATAAACCGGAGTTCTTTCTATAACTATTTATACCGTGGATGGTATTCAATAAACCGGAGTTCTTTCTATAACTATTTATACCGTGGATGGTATTCAATAAACCGGAGTTCTTTCTATAACTATTTATACCGTGGATGGTATTCAATAAACCGGAGTTCTTTCTATAACTATTTATACCGTGGATGGTATTCAATAAACCGGTTCTTCTTATGACTATTTATACCGTGGATGGTATTCAATAAACCGGAGTTCTTTCTATAACTATTTATACCGTGGATGGTATTCAATAAACCGGTTCTTCTTATGACTATTTATACCGTGGATGGTATTCAATAAACCGGAGTTCTTTCTATAACTATTTATACCGTGGATGGTATTCAATAAACCGGAGTTCTTTCTATAACTATTTATACCGTGGATGGTATTCAATAAACCGGAGTTCTTTCTATAACTATTTATACCGTGGATGGTATTCATTAAACCGGTTCTTCTTATAACTATTTATACCGTGGATGGTATTCAATAAACCGGGGTTCTTTCTATAACTATTTATACCGTGGATGGTATTCAATAAACCGGAGTTCTTTCTATAACTATTTATGCCGTGGATGGTATTCAATAAACCGGAGTTCTTTCTATAACTGTTTATACCGTGGATGGTATTCAATAAACCGGTTCTTCTTATGACTATTTATACCGTGGATGGTATTCAATAAACCGGTTCTTCTTATGACTATTTATACCGTGGATGGTATTCAATAAACCGGAGTTCTTTCTATAACTATTTATACCGTGGATGGTATTCAATAAACCGGTTCTTCTTATGACTATTTATACCGTGGATGGTATTCAATAAACCGGAGTTCTTTCTATAACTATTTATACCGTGGATGGTATTCAATAAACCGGTTCTTCTTATAACTATTTATACCGCGGATGGTGTTCGAGAGTCCACCTTTTATAATTGTTTCGACCTTGGATGGCAAATGAATAGTATTGTTTCCCTTACTATTCTTCCTATTCTCCCTTTTCGACCATAAGACTTTTACCTCCTTATAGTTTTAAAAGATATCCATCTTCATTGACACTTTTTATCACAGAGCATGAAGCTACGTTAGGACAATAGGCGATTCTTCTCCTAAAATACATGATACCGATTTTATATATCTATTTAAATATCTATCCACGTGTATTTTATCATTTATTATCATTATTACTTATTTATATTATCATTTTCTTTTATCCCCATTTCGTATCTGCATTCTGAACCTGCAATAGGATCCTTAAGGGAAAATTTGAGGAGGAAGACTGAACTGGTAAGATTAAGGAAACTCGTTCAACTTTTCCTCATATACTGAAAAAACTATCCACGACCAAGCCAACCTTGGGGGAAGCACTGTACAGGAATGCCTCATACCGGTACATGAATGCCTCATACCGGTACATGAATGCCTCATACCGGTACATGAATGCCTCATACCGGTACATGAATGCCTCATACCGGTACAGGAATGCCTCATACCGGTACAGGAATGCCTCATACCGGTACAGGAATGCCTCATACCGGTACAGGAATGCCTCATACCGGTACAGGAATGCCTCATACCGGTACAGGAATGCCTCATACCGGTACAGGAATGCCTCATACCGGTACAGGAATGCCTCATACCTGTACAGGAATGCCTCATACCTGTACAGGAATGCCTCATACCGGTACAGGAATGCCTCATACCGGTACAGGAATGCCTCATACCTATACAGGAGTGCCTCATATCTGTACTGGAATGCCTCATATCTGCACAGGAATGCCTCATATCTGTACAGGAATACCTCATATCTCTACTACACTGCCTGGCGACCACCCGAGTCAAAATCCTATTGTACAGTCACGGTCAAAAAACTCTTTTCAAAACATGCTTCGAATGCCGCTTCGAACATCCGCTGAATACCACACTCTCTGTATAGGGCGAGACAGCTTCGAAGTTTCAGTTGTACAAAAGACTTCTGTCCGGTACGATTCGGTCAACTTTTTGTCGTCTGGATCATCCAGGCCATCGTCTTCTATATTGGACCTTTGGCTGGTGTTACTCATTCCTTGGAGATGAATAAGTCGGATTCAACTGCTTCATTCGACTTTATTGTATTCAACTGCATTTGACTTTATTGTATTCAACTGCATTTGACTTTATTGTATTCAACTGCATTTGACTTTATTGTATTCAACTGCATTTGACTTTATTGTATTCAACTGCATTTGACTTTATTGTATTCAACTGCATTTGACTTTATTGTATTCAACTGCATTTGACTTTATTGTATTCAACTGCATTTGACTTTATTGTATTAAACTGCATTATTCGACTTTATTGTATTCAACTGCATTTGACTTTGTTGTATTCAACTGCATCATTCCACTTTATTATATTCATCCGCATCATTCCACTTTATTGTATTCAACTGCATCATTCGACTTTATTGTATTTTAGAAAACATATAAACCAGAGTTCTTATGACTATCTATATCGCGGATGGTGTTCAAGAGTCCACCTTTTAAAATTATTTCGACCTAGGATGGCGTATGAATAGGATGTTTCCCTTACTATTATGCCTATCCTCGAATGCCGTGGAAAGTTGTAGGTGTATTTTTTTTATGCGCTTTGTACTTTTGGTTACACTGGGTACTTAAATTGACGCTGCTATTGTAATAAAAGAAAGGAGTTGGAGACGGTAGCAGCTATCTATCGTTATTTATTTGACTTACTGTCTTACGATAGATATTAACAAAATTGAGGCCGAAAGAGGTAATGTTTGGAGGCAAGATTCACATTATTTACGATAGATATTAACTTATTACGATTGGCAAAATTGAGGGCAAAGGGGTAATGTTTGGAGGCAACATTCAAATTAATTTTTTACTATAAATTGTGGAGGGTCATGCATACAAAATCACGGTGTTTTTTTTGCTTTTGCTTAAGTGAATGTGTGAGTAAGTAAATGACCGGGATTTTGTGAAAGAGAAGAAGCGACACGGTGAATAAGGGATTTTGAAAAGTCAAACACGCGAAATATGACAGTGGGTGATTTCTCAAAAGAAGAAAAGAAAAGAAAGAAAGGGGGAAAAAACAGGATAAAATTTACAAGCAAAATTTCTAAGCATATGTTCCCGCCCTCACACCAGATGTATTGCTATTATGATGTTTAAGAAGTGCATCTATGAATGAATTGTTCAAAGACTATGTTCACAACATCGACCACAAAAGAAGAAAAAAATCGTATTAACCTTCCCAAGATTAATAAAAAACATTAAGAAAAAAAATAATTCAGTTATTTATTAGATATAATTTCGAAATAAATTCTCCAATCTGCACATGTATATTTCTTCCAATAATCCACCAATTTCCATTACTCTACGGCACAATCTGCATTGTAGTAACAAAGATTAAAATTGAAATTATCAAAAAACTATTAAAATAAAAGATTTAATCACTAGGATGACAAAGATAATACTCGATAAAAAAAGAAAAGAAAAACATGACATAATTCTTTACGGACAGATACGTCGTCTCCAGCGTAAACAAATTCACAAATATTTCTTAACAATTCCACCTAAAAATCACACCAAAATACTCGTGACACATTACAGATGGGTGAGGCTTGGTTTCTGCACACAATTCGAGCCATTGCAAGCCAAAAATTCGAGTATATTGTAGTCATGGAAGCTATATAGTTTGTTGGCGCTGAAAAATAAAAAAGGAACAAAAATGGTGTTCAAATTTGTCCGAATATGGGCCTCGCTGAACTAAAAATATCAGGTATAAATTGAGAATTGATACGAATGTCGACAAAGTGAAATCGAACGAATTATTTATGAGACTTGTTATGACGTCATTTCCCTCCAGACTTTAGGGTATTTTTTTTCAAATTAATTGATTTTAAGAAAGGAAAGGCAATTTTAGGCATATCATCGTACAAAATAAAAGAACA
>NC_091567.1:33563166-33568166 GCF_042767895.1 Penaeus vannamei
AGAGAGAGAGAGAGAGAGAGAGAGAGAGAGAGAGAGAGAGAGAGAGAGAGAGAGAGAGAGAGAGAATAGCCAGCCAGCCAGCCAAATAGAAACAGAATAATAATAATGATAATAAAAAGATCCCTTCGAGTAGACCGGCATTCCCCAGGTCAAAACATGTCATAAACACGATTGAAAACGAGACAAGCGCCGCCATGTCTCGCCCTCGCGTACCAGGAGTTAATGCCCCTGTGCCGTACCTCTATCCCTTTACGGAAAAGATACGGCACTTAAGGTTAAGGTTGGCGATGTGGCGACGGCGAGGCTGATCTGTAAGGAGGGGAGGGGGGGGGGTGCCAAAGGGGGCAGATTCACGTCGTCGGATTTTTCGTCGTCAGATTTACGTCGTCGGATTTTTACGGCAGATTTTTCGTCGTTGGATTTACGTTGTCAGATTTACGTCGTCGAGGGCGGGTGATGAGGGGATGAGGGGACGAGAGGGTACATGAAGGAAGAAGAGGAGGAAGAGGTAGAGGGGGCGGTAGAAGTAGAAGGGAAGAAGAAGAGGAAGAGGGAGGAGAGGAGGAAGAGGGAGGAGAGGAGAAAGAGGGAGGAGAAGAGGGGGAGGGAGAGGTAGAGGAAGAGGGAAGAAGAAGAGGAAGAGGGAGGAGAGGAGGAAGAGGGAGGAGACAAGGAAGAGGGAGAAGAAGAGGGGGAGGGAGAGGTAAAGGAAGAAGGAAAAAGTAGAGGAAGAGTGAGAGGAGGAAGAGAGGGTAGAAGAGGAAGAGGGAGAAGGAAAAGAGGACAAGGTAGATGAAGAGGAGGAAGAGAAAGAAAGAAGAAGAAGAAGAAGAGGAAGTAGGAAAAGTAGAGGACGAAGGAAGAGAAGAGGAAGAGGTAGATGTAGAGGTAGATGAACAGGAAGAATAAAAGGTAGAACAAGAAAAAAAGAGAAGGGGAAGAGGAAGAGGTAGAAGGAGAAGAGGAAGTGGAAGAAGAGGGGGAAAAGTAGAAGAGGAAGGAGAGATAGAAGAAGTAGGAGTAGAAGAAGAGGAAGAAGAAAGGAGAAGGAAGAAAAAGAAAATAAAAAACAATATTAAGAAAGGGAAGAGAAGAAGAAAGCAGAAGGAAAAGAAAAAAAAGAAAAAAAAGAGAATAAGAAGATGGAGAAGAAGAAAAAGGAGGAGGAGAAGAAGAAAAACCGCCTTCATTTCGGAGGCTTTTGGAAACGGGATAGCAACTTGAGTAAAAGGGATAAAAATACAACGAACTTGATCCTGGTACGTTGATAAAATGCATCGAGACCAAGGGAGTTGTTTACAGTTTAGTAAGATAAAATGTTGCGAAAGTATTTGCGAATAGACGCCACTATTCCTGGTAAAAGATTCAGTGGAATTTTACTTTCTTTAAATGATACGCCAACAATTAGTTAAACGATAACAAGATACATCAGTGATAATGATAACAATGTGAGCTAGATAATGGCTGTATATATGTGTATACCGAACTCATTACTAAGCATAACTATTTCAGAGTGATTCTCATTCACAATCGTTATTTTCGAGTTATGAAATCAACGTATAGTTTTTTTTATGAAGGAGTAGGAGGAAGAAGAGGAGGAAAAAGAGAAAAGGAGGAGGAGGAGGTGGAGAAGGGGGTAGGTTGTAAAAAAAGAAAGAAAGAAGGGAGTAGGTTACCTATGGTCTGGGGACTAAATGTTCAGATTCTGGTAACGTGGATGGGTTGTATATCCATATCTAGAACGAAGTTATTGTTCCACATGGAAGGTTATTGCCGGATTGTGATGAACTTGGGTGTGTATATGTTGACCTTGGTGCAAAGACCAACTCAGGAGGTTTTAGTTGGGAATGGGATACATGTCCAGATTAATGAAAAAAAAATAGATTTTAGTATTTATTGTCAATACAATGCATCAATTAAAATGATGTTCAAAGAATCAATTTTCTTTTATCAATTTGTGTGTTTTGAAACTTTTTTTTTGTAAACTGAGTACTTTCAAAAGGTCTTACAATGCGATCAAAATACCAAACAGGTTATATGAAACACAAATATATATTTTTTAAATATCTAATGTCGTACTAAACCGTAAGGTATCATGTCATTTTCAATTGTTATTATTCAAATAGAATAGTTTAGCTTATGTAAAATGTATTATGTCTAAATTCGTGAAAATAAAATAATCTGGGAAGACATATGGTTTAAAACTATAAATGCATGTTTTCATACATATTGGGTTAGACGAGTAGACCTATACATAGCAAAGGAAAAAAAGTAATTTCTTTAATCAGGAAAATGACAACCTTTAGTTATGGAAAACTCAAGGGTCTTCTAACAGGCACTCTAATTACACTAATTATATCGTTCATGATGTTAATTACATGTTATACTTGCAAACTCAAGACCCTCTTAGAATGGGTTATTTATATACATTTTGTAAAGCTAAATATAGTGTTGATAATGATGATCGTGATGATGATGAGGGTAATGATGATACTGAAGAGCAAGAGGAGGACGAAAAAGAAAGAGAATAATAATGATGATAGTAATAATAATAACAATAATAGCAATAATGTTAATGATAATAGTAATAATGATGATGATAATAGTAATAATGATGATGATAATAATAATGATAATAATGATGATAATAATAATGATAATAATAATGATAATAATAATGATAATGATAATAATAATGATATTAACAATGGTATGAGTAAAAAAATAACAGCAATAATAAAAATAACAAAAACAATCCTAATGGTAATAACAATAATAACGACAACGATACAGCTGACGATCCCAGTCCGATAAATAACGATAAAAGTGATTTAACACAACAAATCACAACCTCGACTCGAACACAGGCCGCTTCACTCGCCCTCCAACCGAACACAACAGCTGCCGTAGTTTAAGCCGGAGCCAAGTTTTTTTTCATTCGAGTGGCTGGCGGCGGCTTAGCAAGGCGGGGTTCGGCGTCTGTTAAATATGCTTCGGTGATCTTCCTTGTGTGTGGGGGTGGGGTGTGTGGGAGGGAGGGGGTGGTAGGGGTGTTGGTGGGGGTTGGGGAGTGGGGAGTGGGTGGGGGGAGGGGGAGAAGGTGGGGGGAGGGGGGATGTGTGTGTGTATGTATGTATGTATGCGGGGAGAAGCAAGAACTGTCGGGACACTAAACCTCAAAATGATGTGTTTTGCGTGTGTGTGGCGGTTTGTGACATGGCGGGGGTGGGGGGAGGGGGAGAAGGGATATGTAAGTATGATTTTTTTTTTTTTTTTTTTGGTTGGGTGGGTTAGGGTGTGGCGAGGGGTGGATAAAGGTGGGTGTGGGAGAGGGGGATAGAGACTGTGTAGACGGCTAGAGACATTGAGGGATGGGGAATATTGCTCGTGTGTGTACGTGTATGTGTGTGTGTGTGTGTGTGTGTGTGTGTGTGTGTGTGTCTGTGTGTGTGTGTGTGTGTGTGTGTGTGTGTGTGTGTGTGTGTGTGTGTGTGTGTGTGTGTGTGTGTGCGTGTGTGTGTGTCTGTGTACGTAAGTATGCAAGATCGTTATATTAACAGCAGATGGCGATGTTTTAGGGAGGCGGAAGGGGGACAAAATTTATTTCGAATAATCCTTAATTTCGGAATTTCTTAAAAAAAAAGGATTCAGAAAATCGGCTATTCATAAAAACAACTAAAAAAACAAAACAAAACAAAAAAAAAACAGGTGAGATCGTTATTTCTGTAATGAAGTGACTAAAACTTGACAATTAAGGAATTTCTAAGATGTCCTTAATGAGAAGAAGAAAAAGAAAAAAATGAAGGGAAAGAAAGGAAGAAGAAAAAAAAGAAGAAAAAAGAAAACGAAAATGAAAAAGAAAAGAAATCAAAAAGAAAAAGAAGAAGAAGAATAAAAGGGGAAAGAAAAGAAGAAAAAGAAGAAGATGGAAAACAAGAAGGAAAAGAAGAAGAAGAAAGAGCATAAGAACAAGGAAAAGAAGAAGAAGAAAGAGCATAAGAACAAGGAAAGAAGAAGAAGAAGGAAGAAAAAGAAAAGGAAAAAGAAAAAGAAGTAGAAAAAAACGAGAAAGAAAAAGAAAAAAGAAGAAAAAACAAACAAACAAACAATAGAACAGAAGACAATAAATAAACAAATAAAAAATAAAACCAAACCCATGCCGCTGCAACCAGCCTTGAGCGTCCTGCCTCCGTCGGGCGATCGGGAGGCTCGTCCCGGGAGCAGAGGATCCCGGGTTCCTGCTCTTCTCCTTCTTCTTGTTCTTCTTCTTCCCCTCCTTCTTCTTCTTCCTCCTCCTCCTCGTCCCTGGAGCAGAGGATCCCTGGTTCCTCAGGAGCCGCCTTGGGCCTCGGCCGCCCGGGGATTCCCCTCGGAGGCGGAGGAGGCTGCGCCGAGGGAACCCTTGGGTGGCCCTCCTCCTCCCCTTCCTCCTCTTTTCCTTCTTCTTGTTCTTCTTCGTCTTCTTCTTGCTCTTCCCCCTCCTCCTCCTCCTCTTCCTCTTCTTCTCTCCTTCTTCTTTTTCTACTCCTCCTTCTTCTTCTTATTTTTCTTCTTCTCCTCCTTCATTTTCTTCTTTCTCCTCACCTTCTCCTTCTTCTTCTTTCTCTTCTTCTTCCTCATCTTCTCCTTCTTCGTCCTCCTCCTCCTCCTCCTCCGTCTTCTCTCCCGCCTCCTTCATCAAAAAAACAAAAACTTTTGAATAATTAGGAGTGAGAAAACTTTATAAAGATATACCTGTAAGAGTTACTCTGAATTTAGTTCATTAAGATTAACAGAATTATGTAAAAAAAAATCAATGAAAGACGATGTGTGGAAAATATAAATTCAGTAGAACGTTAATAAAAGAAAACAGAAAATATTTGATAAAATCGAAGAATTTTGGGAAAAAAATTCTTATCCTGAAGGCGAGAGTTTATGAAAGCAAAGACATCCAGATTGATTTGAAAGAAAAGCTATATTAGGTCAATTTTCTTTCGGAAAGCAAGATTCAAGGTTGCCAA
>NC_091567.1:33573166-33578166 GCF_042767895.1 Penaeus vannamei
ATTGATTAGTGCTGACGTGAAACCTCTCGAGGCTAAGAGGTCGCCCTGATCACCTCACACGCTCATGTCTCACGCACTCATGTCAGACGTATGATTCATAATTATCGTTATTTCTATTATTTTTTTTTTATTTTTTTTTTATGTGAGTCTTGGCAAATTTTACGTCTCCTTGCTAGTTCCTCTTCTTCCTCTTTCTATGTCACTGTCATTTTCTTCTCCTCCCACTTCTCCAATTTCACGTCTGCTGCCACCAGTAACTTTTTCTCCTTTCATCACCATCATCACCTCCTTCTCTTTCCACCATCACCATCCTCAACCTCCTCCTCCTTCGCTTTCCATCACAACCTCGTCTTTCCTCCACCTCCTTCTACCACCACCAACACCTTCCACCACCACCTCCTCCTCCTCATCCACCTCCCAACCCCCATCATCACCTCCTCCTGCCACCCCCACCTCCTCCTCCACCTTCCACCATCCACCACCCCTTCCACCTCCTTCCTCTACCACCTCCTCCACCTCTCACCACCATCTCCTCCACCTCTCAACACCATCTCCTCCACCACCACCTCCTCCACCTCTCACCACCATCTCCTCCACCTCTCACCACCACCACCTCCTTCTCCATCTCCCACCCACCACCACCTCCTCCATCTCTCACCCACCACCTCCTCCTCCACCTTCCACCTCCTCCATCTCCCACCCACCACCACCTCCTCCACCTCCCACCACCACCCACCACCTCCTTCTCCACCTCCTCCTCCATCTCTCACCCACCACCACCTCCTTCTCCACCACCTCCATCCCTCCATCCACGACCTCCCCCCCCCACCTCTCTCGAACCCCCCCCCCCACCTCCATCTCCCCCTCCCTCCTCTCTCGACCACCCCCCCCACCTCCCGAAGGCTTCCCCCCACCACCTCCACCCCCCTCCACCACCTCCACCCCCACTCCTCTCTCGAACCCCCCCCCCCACACACCTCCCGAAGGCTTCCCCCACCACCCTTATCCATCCACGACCTCCCCCCCCCACCTCTCTCGACCCCCCCCCACCTCTCTCGATCCCCCCCCGGAGTGAGTCCCGGAGAAGGAGCGAGCGCAGAATTAATTCATTTTCGAAGGATATTTGACGCCCGAGGAATTTGCTTGGCGGGATTTTTATCAAGATGGTTCGCCGGGGAATTAAAAAAAAAAAAAAAAAGTTTTCAGGCGAGAGGGGGAGGTAGAGAGGGCGGGGGGGGGAGGAGGAGAGGGGAGAGGAAAACCCGCTTGGATGATTCTTTCAATTAAGGTTTTCTTTTTTCTTTGATTCTTTCTTTTATCGATTTATTTTTTTTTCTGATCTGTTTTATTTATTTATGTTTTTTTTTTGGTTTGTTTATGTTTCCCGCCATATTTGTATATTCGTTTGTTTATTTATTTTTGGTTTAAGTTGTATAAATCAGATGTCACATTATTTAGTAGAGAAAACAAAATAAAAAGTAATTGACAATGTTAAAACAAACAAACAAACTTATTAAGGTAATGGTTTATAATTATGATTCATCTACTTATCTATTCCGATAAAAAAATAATCTTATTTCTCTGTGGAGAGAACTTTTTTTTTACATGAGTATCTGGAATGACCCAATATTATTTCGAAAATTCCTTGAGAGATAAGATGCATAATTAAAACATATTCTAAGTCTGTCCGACGAATTTGCATTACAAATATGCTTACTTTCTTGATATTTAGCGGACACTCTGATTAACCGGCTTTGTATATATCTTATACCAGGCTTCCAGAAAGCAGCTCAGAGGGCTTGTATACACACACACACACACACACACACACACACACACACACACACACACACACACATACACACACACACACATACACACACACACACACACACACACACACACACACACACACACACACACACACACACACATACACACACACACACACACACACACACACACACATACACACACACATACACACACACACACACACACACACACATACACACACACACACACACACACACACACACACACACACACATATATATACATATATATATATATATATATATATATATATATATATATATATATATATATATATATATATATATATATATATATACGTACACACACACACATATGCATGTATGTATGTATGTGCACACATACACACAAACAGAAATAGAGATAGAGAGAGAGAGTTAAAGAAAGATAGTGAGACCAGAGAATCAAAGAGAAAGAAGAGAAAAGAAAAGAAAGAAAGAGAGAGACACGAAAAAAGAGAAAGAAAATAATATAAAGAAAATGAAAAAAAGAGTGAAACAGAAAAAAATAAAAATTCTCTAGTTTTCTATTTCTTCTACGAATAAAATATTGCAAATGGGCGTCGTTATACCTCAAAAATATCTGCCATAAACGTAATAAGTGCAAAACACCTTATATAACTATCTCACGCTACATAAAATTAAATATTTTTTGCTCATGTGAGTGTGGGTTTGAATGAGACGAAGCTCCACCCACTTTGTGACGTCATGATGTACGAGTCTTTCTGATTGGCTGGCTGCGAGGGTGACGGTTTGTCATCGCTGCAATATTTTTTTTTTTCAGAAAATAACGAGTATGTCGATATATGAGGGTGATAAAGTATCAATAAGATTAGATAATAGTGGAAAGATGATTAAAACAACAATGATAATAGTGATAGTAATGATGATAATAATAATAGTAATAACAACAATGATAATGATAATAATAATAACGATGATGATGGTCACACCGCAAAAACCATCAATAATCGATTATATAACAAACAACAACACAAATAACAACGATAACAACAATCCAAATATAATAACAATATCACTGTCTTGTCACAAAAACCCTACGTAGAGGAAACAGCTGTTAACATATGAGGTGTCGTCATGTTGGCCCAAAGACGTGTCCCCGAAGCCCCATTCTATGCTGTTCCTTCCCGGCTTAATCAGAGTTGGAATATCGCTTTGATCAACTTGTTTTTTATCATTTATCTATCTATTTATTTATTTATTTATCTATTCATTTATTTATTTAGTTATTCATTTATCTATTTATTTATCTATTTATTTAATCATTTATCTATTTATTTATTTAGTTATTCATTTATCTATTTATTTATCTATTTATTTAATCATTTATTTATTTATTTATTTATTCATTTATTTACTTATTTATTCATTTATTTATTCATTTATTCATTTATCTATTTATTTATCTATTTATTTAATCATTTATCTATTTATTTATTTATTTATTTAATCATTTATTTACTTATTTACTTATTTATTTGTATGGAAGTCCGTTTTCTATGGTTGGGGAATCATATGTACGTTTATGAGTGCGTGTACGTTCCCAATAATGCATATGTGTGTATTCACCAACATAAGTGCACGTGTATTTGTGAAAGCACGTGTCTTAGAACTCTGACATCTCCAGCGTGCAGAAAGGAATCAAGAATCGATCGAAATTTATGCAAACCAAAGAAAAATAAACAAACAAAACAAACATAAACCAACAAACGAAACAAAACAAACAAATAAAACCAACCAAGCAAACAAAACAACCAAATAAGACAAACAAACCAACAAAACAAACAAGTATAAACAAGCAAACAAAACAAAAAGCAAGACAACCAACCAACCTAACAAAAACAAACAAACAAAACAAAAACAAACAGACAAACAAAACAATAAGAAACAAACCAAACCAACCAACAAACCCAAACAAACAAATAAACAAACCAAACCAAAACCAAACAACAAACCAAAACCAACAAATCCAAACAAACAAACAGAAAACAAACAAATAAACCAACCAACCAAAACAAACCAAACCAAACCAAGCAACCAAGCAAAAACAACAACAAAACGAAAAAAACAACAACGAAGAGACACGAATTGAAACGAGATAACAGCCTTTGTCTCCCTGCCTTTGTGTGCAGCGAGAGCCAATAAATTCCATAATGGCGCTTCTCAATGGCTGCAAATTAAGGATCATTTTGAAGAATCTCGAAAACAAAGATGATAAATACAATTGCAAAAATACATTTAGGATCAGTAATCAGGAAACAATACAAATACAAAACACAAAAATTACAATGAAATATATGATAAAAATGAATAAAAGATAAGAAATACATAAAAAATACATAGATGCAGCGAAAACAAAAATAAAAAAATAGTAACCCAGGCTTCTCTTTCAAACTGCTGTAAGTCACTAAACATGATTACATTTAGGACCAATAATCAGAAAACAAAGATAGAAAACACAAATACAAAAAATACAAAGAATTTATTTAATAAAGATGATTAAAAGCTAAAAAAATATATAAAAAATACAAAAATACACCGAAAACAAAAATAAAAAAATAGTAACCCAGGCCTCTCTTTCAAACCGCCGTGCGTCAGTAAACATGATCACATTTAGGATCAGTAATACCCATTTTTTCGGCTGTTGTTGTTTGTAAATGGAGTAATCACACACGTGACACACAAACAGTTGTTCCCAGTGATAAACAAATGACCGTAACGAGACAATAATTAGTAAATAAGTGAATCAATGTCGTGTTCGCTGTAATCAGGTTTCCCAAAAAGCGAACGATACGTTTCACTGTTGTCTGGCGTGTTCCATATTTTATCGACTCTGTGTGAATATATAGTTGGGGTCTTTGTTTAAGTTCTAACAGAGCTTAAGTTTTAACAGGTAGATTGTGGTACGTTTCATGATTAAAAAAGAACAGGTTATTATTTCCAAGTTGCATGATTTTTTAATTATCTTTCTTTTTCTTTCTATCTTTCTTTTTATTTTTTTTTTAAAACTATTGTTATTGTCTTAAAGGTGAGAAGATTTTAATGCGATTGAGTATTCTGGAGAGAGAGAGAGAGAGAGAGAGAGAGAGAGAGAGAGAGAGAGAGAGAGAGAGAGAGAGAGAGAGAGAGAGAGAGTTAATGAGT
>NC_091567.1:33590666-33598166 GCF_042767895.1 Penaeus vannamei
GGGAAAGTGCAAGGGAAACAGAGGAGGAAGTGCAAGGGAAACAGAGAAAGGGAGGAGGAGTAAGTGGGACTGTGTTAAGAGACCATTATCCACATCCAGAGGAAAGAGGAATAGGGGGCAGAGCAAGCTAAGCAGGATTATGAACTATTAAAGGGTTTTTTTCCTTACTTAGGGGCAGAGGGGGGAGGGAGGGGGGAGGAGGGGGAAGGGAGCAAGGGCAGTGAAGGGATAGAACTGGCTTTATGCTTTAAAAAAGGGGGGGGAGGGAATTAAACACTGGATAAAAAAACGTGTCTCTTATCCCAAGAACAGAGGAAGAGAATGTGGGGAAGGTTTACAGGGCTGTCCCCTCTTCATAGGGATGAGGGGAAAGGGTCGTGGGGCTGGGGTAAGGGGAAAGGGGAAAGGGGAATTACGAGGGGCAAGGAGTAAGGGAAAAGGGAAGGGGGTAGGGGCAATAACCAGAGGAGGGGGGGCAAGGAACAGGAGGGAGAGCCAAGGAGCAGGGGTAGGGGTGAAGGGACGAGGAGCAAGGGGATGGGTGTAGGGAAAAGGGGATTGGGGTTGGGGCAATCAGCAGAGGGGAGGGACAAGGAGCAGGGGGGGGGGGGGGAGCCAAGGAGTAAGGGGTAGAGGAAAGGGGAAGGGGAATTACGAGGGGAAAGGAGTAAGAGAAAGGGGGAAGGGGGTAAGGGCAATAAGCAGAGGGGAGGGGCAAGGAACAGGGGGTAGGAAAGAGGAGCAGGGGGAGGGGGAGGGGCAAGAAGCAAGGAGGGAGAGCCAAGGAGCAGGGAGTAGGGGAAAGTGGAAAGGACGAGGAGCAAGGAGCAGGGGTAAGGGGGAAGGGAGTGAAGAGGGACAAGGAGCAAGGGAAAAGGGAAAGCGTAAGGAGCAAAGAAAGAGGGGAAAGGAGAAGGGGCAAGACGCAAGGAACAAAGAAGAGAAGGGACAGTGACAAAGATTAGAAACTAAAGGTAGGGGGAAATAAGCTGGTTACGAGGGGGCAAGAAGCGAAGGGGAGAGGGGGAAAGGGGCAAGGAAAGGGGGAAGGGGGAAAGAGGGGGGGAAGGGCAAGGAAGCACTTTCCCCTTCCACGGCCGGCGAGTTCCAAGAATTTTGAAATAAACAAAAAGATTTACGTGGGTCGTTTTTAAGAGCAGAGACGGGTTGCAGGGACTCTCATGCTTATTCTTGCTCTTGTTCTCTGTTCTTGCTCCTGTTCTTTGTTCTTGTCCCTGTTGTCTGTTCTTGCTCCTGTTCTCTGTCCTTGCTCCTGTTCTTTGTTCTTGCTCCTGTTCTTTGTTCTTGTCCCTGGTGTCTGTTCTTGCCCCTGTTCTCTGTTCTTACCCCTGTTCTCTGTTCTTTGTTATTACCCCTGTTCTCTGTTCCTGCCCCTATTCTTTGTTCTTTTCGCTCTTCTCCTTTTCTTTCGCCTTTCACGTATTGTCATTGCCTTTATTGTTATTCTTATTATCATTATCATTATCACTGTTATTATCATTGTCATCATTATCGTTACCATTATGATTGTTGTTATTATCAATATCATTATCACCCTCATTATAATCATTATCATTATTATCATTATCGTCATTATTACTATTATCATCATTGTTACCATTATCATCATCAATACCGTTATCATTATTATTATCATTATTTTTGTTATTACCATCACTATTATTATCACTATTATTATCTTCATTATTATCATCTTCATCATTATCATTACTATCATTATTATCATAAGCATTTTCATGATTATTGTTGTTTTTATCATTAGCATCACTGTTATCATGATTGCCATTTGCATTATCATTAATAATACCATTATCATCATTATTACTGTGATTATCCCTAACATCATTATCGTCATTTTCATCAACATCAGCATTATTTTCATCAGTTATAAACATCATTTTCTTGAATAACCTTCTAAGTCTGATGGAAATATGCTTGGATGTAATATACACACCTGACTAAATACCATAACCCTTAATCTCTTGTCAAGTTCAAAACTTTTTAGCTGAATCTTCAACTCGTAAATTTCTTTTCAGCTTGACGTAGGATTCAAGTTTTCACACATCTACAGCTTTATGCGAATGAGAACGAATATCTTGACAATACAAGAGATGCGTTTAACCAGTTTCGAACGTGTCTTTGTCGGAAATACAATATAAGAGATGTATTTCATTGATTTCGAATACATCTTCGTCGGAAATACAATAAAAGAGATGCATTTAATAGATTTCGAATATATATTCGCGGAAATACAATATAAGAGATGTATTTAATAGATTTCGAATATATCTTCGTCGGAAATACAATATAAGAGATGTATTTAATAGATTTCGAATACATCTTCGTCGGAAATACAATATAAGAGATGTATTTAATAGATTTCGAATATATCTTCGTCGGAAATACAATATAAGGGATGTATTTAATAGATTTCGAACGTGTCTTTGTCAGAAATACAATATAAGAGATGTATTTAATAGATTTCGAATATATCTTCGTCGGAAATACAATATAAGGGATGTATTTAATAGATTTCGAATACACCTTCGTCGGAAATACAATATAAGAGATGTATTTAATAGATTTCGAATACATCTTCGTCGGAAATACAATATAAGAGATGTATTTAATAGATTTCGAATACATCTTCGTCGGAAATACAATACAAGAGATGTATTTAATAGATTTCGAATACATCTTCGTCGGAAATACAATATAAGAGATGTATTTAATAGATTTCGAATATATTCTCGTTGGAAATACAATATAAGAGATGTATTTAATAGATTTCGATTATATCTTCGTCGGAAATACAATATAAGAAATGTATTTAATGGATTTCGATTACATCTTCGTCGGAAATACAATATAAGAGATGTATTTAATAGATTTCGAATATATTCTCGTTGGAAATACAATATAAGAAATGTATTTAATAGATTTCGAATACATCTTCGTCGGAAATACAATACAAGAGATGTATTTAATAGATTTCGATTATATCTTCGTCGGAAATACAATATAAGAGATGTATTTAATAGATTTCGAATACATCTTCGTCGGAAATACAATGTAAGAGATGTATTTAATAGATTTCGAATATATCTTCGTCGGAAATACAATATAAGAGATGTATTTAATAGATTTCGAATACATTTTCGTCGGAAATACAATATAAGAGATGTATTCAATAGATTTCGAATACATCTTCGTCGGAAATACAATATAAGAGATGTATTTAATAGATTTCGAATACATCTTCGTCAGAAATACAATATAAGAGATGTATTTAATGGATTTCGAATACATCTTCGTCGGAAATACAATATAGGAGATGTATTTAATAGATTTCGAATACATCTTCGTCGGAAATACAATGTAAGAGATGTATTTAATAGATTTCGAATACATCTTCATCGGAAATACAATAAGAGATGTATTTAATAGATTTCGAATACATCTTCGTCGGAAATACAATATAAGAGATGTATTTAATAGATTTCGAATACATCTTCATCGGAAATACAATAAGAGATGTATTTAATAGATTTCGAATACATCTTCATCGGAAATACAATAAGAGATGTATTCAATAGATTTCGAATACATCTTCGTCGGAAATACAATATAAGAGATGTATTCAATAGATTTCGAATACATCTTCGTCAGAAATACAATATAAGAGATGTATTTAATAGATTTCGAATACATCTTCGTCAGAAATACAATATAAGAGATGTATTTAATAGATTTCGAATACATTTTCGTCGGAAATACAATATAAGAGATGTATTCAATAGATTTCGAATACATCTTCGTCGGAAATACAATATGAGAGATGTATTTAATAGATTTCGAATACATCTTCGTCGGAAATACAATATAAGAGATGTATTTAATAGATTTCGAATACATCTTCGTCAGAAATACAATATAAGAGATGTATTTAATAGATTGCGAATATATCTTCGTCGGAAATACAATATAAGAGATGTATTTAATGGATTTCGAATACATCTTCATCGGAAATACAATAAGAGATGTATTCAATAGATTTCGAATACATCTTCGTCGGAAATACAATATAAGAGATGTATTTAATAGATTTCGAATACATCTTCGTCAGAAATACAATATAAGAGATGTATTCAATAGATTTCGAATACATCTTCGTCGGAAATACAATATAAGAGATGTATTTAATAGATTTCGAATACATCTTCATCGGAAATACAATAAGAGATGTATTCAATAGATTTCGAATACATCTTCGTCGGAAATACAATATAAGAGATGTATTTAATAGATTTCGAATACATCTTCGTCAGAAATACAATATAAGAGATGTATTCAATAGATTTCGAATACATCTTCGTCGGAAATACAATATAAGAGATGTATTCAATAGATTTCGAATACATCTTCGTCAGAAATACAATATAAGAGATGTATTTAATAGATTTCGAATACATCTTCGTCAGAAATACAATATAAGAGATGTATTTAATAGATTTCGAATACATTTTCGTCGGAAATACAATATAAGAGATGTATTCAATAGATTTCGAATACATCTTCGTCGGAAATACAATATGAGAGATGTATTTAATAGATTTCGAATACATCTTCGTCGGAAATACAATATAAGAGATGTATTTAATAGATTTCGAATACATCTTCGTCAGAAATACAATATAAGAGATGTATTTAATAGATTGCGAATATATCTTCGTCGGAAATACAATATAAGAGATGTATTTAATGGATTTCGAATACATCTTCATCGGAAATACAATATAAGAGATGTATTTAATAGATTTCGAATATATCTTCGTCGGAAATACAATATATGAGATGTATTTAATAGATTTCGAATATATCTTCGTCCGGAATACAATATAAGAGATGTATTTAATAGATTTCGAATATATCTTCGTCGGAAATACAATATAAGAGATGTATTTAATGGATTTCGAATACATCTTCGTCGGAAATACAACATAAGAGATGTATTTCATAGATTTCGAATATATTCTCGTTGGAAATACAATATGAGAGATGTATTTAATAGATTTCGAATACATCTTCATCGGAAATACAATGTAAGAGATGTATTTAATAGATTTCGAATATATCTTCGTCGGAAATACAATATGAGAGATGTATTTAATGGATTTCGAATACATCTTCATCGGAAATACAATATAAGAGATGTATTTAATGGATTTCGAATATATCTTCATCGGAAATACAATATAAGAGATGTATTTAATGGATTTCGAATACATCTTCATCGGAAATACAATAAAAGAGATGTATTTAATAGATTTCGAATACACCTTCGTCGGAAATACAATATAAGAGATGTATTTAATAGATTTCGAATACATCTTCGTCGGAAATACAATATAAGAGATGTATTTAATAGATTTCGAATACATCTTCGTCGGAAATACAATATAAGAGATGTATTTAATAGATTTCGAATACATCTTCGTCGGAAATACAATATAAGAGATGTATTTAATAGATTTCGAATACATCTTAATCGGAAATACTAAATAAGAGATGTATTTAATAGATTTCGAATACATCTTCGTCGGACATACTAATTAAGAGATGTATTTAATAGATTTCGAATATATCTTCATCGGAAATACTAAATAAGAGATGTATTTAATAGATTTCGAATATATCTTCGTGGGAAATACAATGTAAGAGATGTATTTAACCGGATTCGAATATATCTTCGTGAGAAATATAAAGACAAGAGATGCATTTAACCGGTTTCGAATATATCTTCGTCAGAAATACAAAAGAAGTATTTAACCGATTTAGAATATGTCTTTGTCAGAAATACATGCATTTCTAACTAAGATATGTTCGAAATCGGTTAAATACATCTCCTGTATTGTGTAATTATTCGTTATCATTCATACCTCTTCTGCATTTGTCGCAACTGAATATGGTTCATCTACAGCTTTATGCACCTCCAATGCCCTTCTTCCACTCAAGAACCAAAGTCCCTGTCACGGATGTCAGTCATCCTCCCAGTAAGAATGGATTTACTTCGAGAGTTTCTTAGAAAGTTTCGAGAATGAAAGTCAAGAGCAAGATTTTTTTTTTTTATTATCAAAAAAATGTGAAGGGGTCTCCAAGTTGATTTGATTCCTTGATTCCTTGACGTGGAATTTCGAAGTTGCAATTGCGCAAAGAGGTCATCTTGCACGTTGTTAAGGTCGAATGGCTGTTTGACCTTTCATAAGTAATTGTTTTGTGACAATACTACTGTGGTGGAATGGTCGTTTGTCCATTCATAAACTATTATTTTGTTTGTTGTTTGTTCTTTCATATTCTATATTTCATTGCAATACTATTTTGGATGAATGGTTGACCTTTCATAAACCACTGTTTTAATGTAATTTCGTTATGGATGAAACTATTGTCTTGTCCTAATACTTTTGTGGTTTAATGGGCGATTCACCTTTTATAAACCATCGTCTTAAGGCAATACTCTTATGACTGAATGGTTATATTCCCGCTCTTAAACCAATGTTTTATCGCAGGAATAGCAGCTATGGATGTTCAGACCTACTTTACTATCTATTTACTATCTATTCACCTATTTACTATCGCTAAGCAATAACAGATAAGCTACTTCACAAGAACTCCCGCTTTCAGTTCTCAAACACGAGCGCAGTTTCAACAATCCGTTTTCTTCGCCTACACATCCCACTGTGAAAGCAAGACATTCTCTGGCGCAAATTTTCATTACTCCAGAAATATGTTTATGGTCCTCTTCGTGGCGATAATTGCTCGTTTGCAAATTTTAGGTGACTGGAACGAACATATCCGCGTGTAGGTATATGAGGATAGCAGGTCGTTGGTGCGTCTTTACTGCCGTGTGTGAATATCTCCCGAATTCTTCTCTCTCTCTCTCTCTCTCTCTCTCTCTCTCTCTCTCTCTCTCTCTCTCTCTCTCTCTCTCTCTCTCTCTCTCTCTCTCTCTCTCTCTCTCTCTTTCACTTTCCTCACAAAGAACTTTTCTACTTTGCGTCTGAACTCTTCCTTTATATTATGTTTCTTTCTTTACTTTTCTCGTTTGCCTAATATATCTTCATTTTGTCTCTGCATACCTCCTGATCTGTGCATACACGCGCGTACACACATACAAACATTTGGTCATACATTAGGGCCGTGTCTGAGAGTTTGTTTATGTGTACGTCTATCGATGAATGAATTAATATATGCATAAATACATACACACCCACACCCATATATATGTGTGTCTGTGTTTGTTTGTGTGTGTGTGTGTGTGTGTGTGTGTGTGTGCGCATGTGTGAGTGAGTGTGTGTGTGTGTGACTGTGCGAGTGTGTGTGTTTGTGTATGTATCCATTCATACACTGTATATCCCTTCCCGGAAAACCTTTACACTCTCTTACACTTTTCTCTTTTCTTCCTTTTATCACGTCTCTGCC
>NC_091567.1:33603166-33608166 GCF_042767895.1 Penaeus vannamei
CTTTTCCTTTTGTCATGTTTAACACTTCTTTTCCTTCTTTGTCATGTTTAACACTTCTTTTCCTTTTGTTATGTTTAACACTTTTCCTTCTTTGTCATGTTTAACACTTCTTTTCCTTCTCTGTCATGTCAAATACTTCTTTCCCTTCTCTGTCATGTTCTTGGCATATGACCTTTGATGTCAAGCACATTTATTTTCTTGTGTCATTATTACTTACTTCTCTGTCATGTTTAAAACGTTTTTTTTCTTTCTCTGTCACATTTAAAACTTTCTTTTCTTCCTTTGTGTTTAATTTGCCTTTTCTTCTGTGGGTGATGCTGCTCTGAAGTCAAGCTAATATCTGCTTGATTTCATTTGTGTCTTACGGGCGTCGAGAAAATTAGCGTATTACTATTTTCTTTCCCACTTATATATATATTTTTTTCTTTTCTCTATGTCTGTCTGTCTGTCTGTCTGTCTGTCTCTTTGTCTCTCTCTCTCTCGCTCTCTCGCTCGCTCTCTCTCTCGCTCGCTCTCTCTCTCTCGCTTGCTCTCTCTTTCTCTCTCTCTCTCTCGCTCAATCTCTCCCTCTCTCTGTCTATCTATCTATTTATTCATATATCTATTTATCTGTCTACATGTCTATCTCTATCTGCCAATCTATCTCAATCTGTCTATCTATTCATTAATCAAATCGACAGATTGATAAATGGTGTATTTGCCTGTCTGTCTGTTAACCTGTCTATCTATCTATCTCAATATCTTACTGATTCTCGCAACGTTTCCCGTTCTCTTTAACCTATTAGTATCATGACCACTTTAATTTTTAGTTTGTTAATTGTTTATATAAGAGATAGTGTCGCAAGTACTTAGTCATCAAGGATTCGAGTGTTAATGTTATATATCTCACTTTTTTTTAGCCTTTCTTGATTTTGGGATTCATTTTCATTATTTGATTATTTCTGGTATTGATATTCTGATGGCATTATGATAATCACATTGTCAATAATTATGATAGCAGTATCGAGATTGATAGCGATAAAATATGCTGAAAAACTTGATGTTAATATCTCGCTATCCCATTATTCATCTTTTTTGTATCTCTTATTACACTTTTTTGTCCGAACTTCCCAAGCGGATGCCAGATGTCGCAAACAAGTAGAGATTTCACATTCCTAAATCCGAAAAAAGAACATAAGACTCCTTTTTATTTCTCAACATGCCATCCCCCAGTTCCTTTCAACCGTTAAATAATTGTTGAAACTTTGTGTTCTCCACCAAATGCATCTCGACGCGCTGTTATTAATAATTTCTCTGAATACTCATGTTTATTATTAAGTCTTAGTTGACGTGTACCCTGTTTCATAAAATCTTATTTTTACTGTTATTCGCGCTTCCTTTAAACAGCTTAACGACAGTTGAATTTCCGCATTTTGCACTATACGTATTTTTAGATCTCTATAAGTCCTACCAACGTTATTGTTCTTGGATTATTTATCTCTCTCTATTCCTTCCATGTCGCTTATTTCCTAGACCGGCTACTACACCATTCGCTCTATCACGTGACCTATTACGCACTGACCTCTACGTTCTATGACCATTTTTTTTTATTTTTCATTTTTTTGTTACAATCGAATTTTCCTAAAGAGATCAAACAGCCATATTGGACATCGATCCTCGCAATTATAAGCTTGCGATTTGTATATCTCCAAGTGAAGATGATAATATATTATATAAGTAATTATATAAGTAATTATTATAATGATTATATAATGATATATATAATATATATAATATAATATATAATATATAATGATATATATAATATATAATGATATATATAATATATATAATGTTATAGTAATGATTATATAAGTAATGTAAGTCATGTATTATTAGGGTCAAGAACTGAGACCCTAAAACGGAAATGAAATAATTATTTTGCGTATGATGCCAAATTATCCAATCCTAATTTTGCGATCCGTCTGGGAAACTGGGGATGGGATGATGATTTATGAAAGAATTAGAATAAGAAAATGATCAATGCTTAAACACGTAGTCCATAATGCTGGGCAGACGCTCCCTAAAAGAAAGAAAGAAAGAGAGAGAGAGAAAGAAAGAAAGAAAGAAAGAAAGAATGAAAGAAAGAAAGAAAGAAAGAAAGAAAGAAAGAAAGAAAGAAAGAAAGAAAGAAAGAAAGAAAGAAAGAAAGAAAGAAAGAAAGAAAGAAAGAAGGAAAGAAGGAAAGAAAGAAACAAGAAAAAAAACAGGCTTGAAAAAGGAGAGCAACATAATTAACTACACTTAATAACATTCATTACGTGACTATCTTCAATAAACAGCGGTTATCGTAACCTCATATGCGACTAACAAGAAACGATATCAAGGGAGGACTTAACAAGACCACATATCACATGAATCTCTTAACTGATGTGGTTTAGTGGTCGTTATGTTGTTTTTAGAGACAGTTAAAGACCTTGTAAGAAGTTGGAGGAAACTGCCGATTGCAACACACTACGAACATCGTCATTTGCATTCCTGGTGCGTGAATGAGGTGATACAGTAGTTTATAGACTGTGTTTATAGAGACTGAGTGAGAACTGAAAGCAAGCTCAGGGATAATCTTTCTAAAAAAAAAAAAGAAAAAAAAAAAAAAAAAAAAATATATATATATATATATATATATATATATATATATATATATATATATATATATATATATATATATATATATATATATATATATATATATATATACATACATACATACATATATATATATATATATATATATATATATATATATATATATATATATATATATATATATATATATAGCGTAGTTTATCTGTAATTGAGCCGATTTCCTGTTAGTTATTAAGCTGTCGCATGTGCTTGAAAAGGAAGGTGGAGAAGAAGAAAAAAAAAGTAAAAAAGAAGAAAAAAAACTTTCAGTCATGCAATTTTGTGATGCCAGTAAATTAATGGTGATTATCAGGCTTTCAAAGGTGATTAGAGAGATAAAAGGATTTCACAAGTTATTTTTTCCTCTTTTAAGGAAACCTTGATATTATAATGAAGCTTTATATTTAGATGTATAATTATTAGATTTGTCCATGAAGGGAGAGAGGTAGAGAGAAAGAGACAGATAGATAGATAGATAGATGGATAGATGGAGAAAGAGAGAGAGGGAGAGGGAAAAAGAGAGGGAAAGGGAGAAGGAAAGGGAGAGGGAGAGGGAGAGAAAGCGAGGGAGAGGGAGAGGGAGAGAGGGAGTTATAGGGAGAGGGAGTGGGAGAGGGAGAAGGAGGAGAAAGAGAAAAGGAAAGAGAAAGAAAAGGAGATGGAGAGAGAGAGACAGAGAGAGAGAGAGAGAGAGAGAGAGAGAGAGAGAGAGAGAGAGAGAGAGAGAGAGAGAGAGAGAGAGAGAGAGAGAGAGAGAGAGAGAGAGACTTTGTTTTGACACGTTTACTGAGACAAAATTAACATCTCAAAGGGATAAGACAGATAGATAGATGTATAGATAGATAAATAGATATATAAATAGATAGAGAGATAGATAGACAGATAGATAGATAGATAGGGAGAGAGAGAGAGACCGAAATAGATACGGAGGAGTCAAGGATAATTGTGATGCATTGTAATAATTAATTCCATGCAAGATAAAAAGACCATGCCCCCTCCCCCCAAAAAAAAGAAAAAATTAAAATCCTTTTCCTCTTTCTGCATCTCTCTCTCTTTTTCATTCCCTTTCCTCCTCTCTCTCTCTCACTCATTCTCTCGCTTTCTCTGAATCGCTCTCATCCCCCTTTCTGTCTCTCCATACACCCTTATCTTTCTCTTTCTCTCTCTCTCAATCCCCCTTCCCTTTCTCTTATTCCCCCCCCTTTCTCTCACACACACACACCATCTCTCTCTCTCTCTCTCTCAATCTCCTTCTCTCTCCCCCCCTCTTTCTCTCTCTCTCTCTCTCTCTCTCTCTCTCTCTCTCTCTCTCTCTCTCTCTCTCCATATACTAACAACACACTCGAATCCACACCACATCAGGAAACACTCAACTCCCCTTGCGATAACGTCTAGAAACCGGAGAGTCCGCTTGCGAGCTCTTCACACGACGCCGTTTACGAAAAGCGAGGATGATCGACGTCGGTTTTTACGGCCGGAGGAAGAGGAGATGGGGTGAGGGGGTGAGGGGCGGGGGCAAGGGGAGGGGGGGTTGCAGCGCCGTCGTCAGAAGAGGGTGACGACGACGCAACGAATCGAACACGAGAGTAAGGGCGTGGAGGAGACAATAACTGGGGTGCTTGGGCGTTGGGACTTTGATGTTCCTTTTTTTTCTCTCAGTGTGTATGGGAAAATGAGTAATGCAAAGAGGGGGTGAAGTAGGAAATCAAAGGAGGGAAGAGAGATGGAATGATTAAAAGCAAAAACAGAGGAAGAGATTCGGACGTCGGTTTTTCCTTTTTTTTCTTTCTGTGTACATGGGAAAACGAGGAATAAAAGAGGTAATTGAAGTAGATAGGAAATAAAAGGAGAGAAGAGAGAGAGAAAAAAAAGCAGCAAAAACATAGGAAATGACTATTGATATGCAATTGTGACATAGTATTGGGTTTACGTGTTCCAGCAGAGTGTATGAGAAAATACCAAATTAAAAGGTAAGTGAAAGAGTAAAAAAGTCAAAAAGAAAGATAGAAAAAAAAAGAAAAAAATCGATTCAGCTTCATAGGAAGTAAAGCAAATAAATTTTTGGAAAAAAATCGTTGATAAGGGCCACATGTCTAGACAACAATATATAATCAATAAATCGAAGACATTGATTATCACCTAAACGAAATATATTTGACTATCATTTGTAAATCAATCGTCACTGTTACTATTATGTACAAAACTGCTACTGATGCTACTTCTGCTGTTACTACTACCAGTACTACTATAACTCTCACTATTGCAACCACTTCTGTTAGCACAACCATCAATTGGTACTGCTGATTTTACTATCACCATTTCTATATCAGATATCA
>NC_091567.1:33610666-33615666 GCF_042767895.1 Penaeus vannamei
ATATATATATATGTATATATATATATATATATATATATATATATATATATATATATATATATATATATATATACATATACAGATAAGGAAGAAGACAACGAAATTTACACCTCTCTCCCTTAAACCCAAGCCTCCCTACCACTTCATACACCGCGGGTGTGCGTTCTTGACAGCA
This sequence comes from Penaeus vannamei, assembly GCF_042767895.1. Taxonomy (NCBI): domain Eukaryota; kingdom Metazoa; phylum Arthropoda; class Malacostraca; order Decapoda; family Penaeidae; genus Penaeus; species Penaeus vannamei. The sequence continues at coordinate 33,610,842 of NC_091567.1, forward strand.
TAATCCAGTATCCAGAATGCGGATAGCGTTCGTGTAAAAGGGCCGTGATGGGCGTGATAGATGACCCGCTCCACCGCACGCCCGCTTCCCCCTCCGGCCGCCCCCGTCGCGACACAAAGGCTGGAGGAGGGAAAAAAGTACCGCGTTTTGGCACGGAGGAACTCGGCTGATGGGTCGCCATGAGTCACGTGTCTTGGGGGAATGTATCAAAAAAAAAGAAAAAGAAAGAAAGAAAGAAGATAGAAAGAAAATAGAAAGAAAGAAAGAAAGTATTGTTATGCATTAAAATAAGAAAAAAGAAAGAAAGAAAGATAGAAAAAGCATATAATTGTTATTATTATTATCATCATCACTGCTATGCTTATAAGATTGTTATTATAAAAAAAATGTATTTTATTTTTATTATCGTCATCGTCATTGTCATCCTTAGGAGATTACTAATATTATTATAAAAAAAGGTTGGTGTATTATTGTTATCATTATCATTGTCAATGCCATCCTTATCAGGCTGTTATTATCGTTATCACTATAAAAAAGTTTTATTATGCGCATTATTGTTATTATTTCATTCATTATTTCATTTCAGTCATCATTATCAGATTTTTATTATCGTTATCATTTAAAAAAGGAAGGAAAACAAGAAAGAAAAAAATTATTGTTATCATTATCAGATTTTTATTATCTTTAGTATTATAATTAAAGATAGATGAGTTGCCATCATTCACATTTCTTGAGGGAATATAAAAAAAATGATATGAATCATCTACATTATCATTCTCACTATCAGATCACCATTTTAATCAAGGCAAGCACTTGATAACCTGATAAGACATATAAGATAGCAAGACGAAATGATTCACGTTTCTTTGATGTGTGTTATTGTTATAATGATCATCGTCATTGTTATTATTATCATTATTATCATCATTCTTCTTCTTATTATTAATATTATTATTATTATTCGGGGCATCTTTCTGATTATCATTATTACTATTATTGTTATGATTATGATTATCATTATTATTATTGTTATCATCATCATCATCATCTTTGCTATCATTATTATCATTATTTTTATCAATAGTATCATCATTGTCATCATCATTATTTTTCATTATTATTTTTGTTGTTATTATCATCATTATCGTAGTATCATTATTGTTGCAATTACCATCATCTTTACCAACATCATTATGGCCATCATCATCATATTATTTAGTGTTATCTACGCCATCCTAATAATTATTTTTCTTTGTTGTTATCTATACTTTTCTTATTGTCTCCATTGTTATTATTCTTATAATTATTTTTGTTATTGTTATATTCATCATCATCACTGCTGTCATTACCATCACTTTCATCTTATTATTTCATTCTTCATTTCTAATTACTGTTCGTAACTTTTACTTTATTTTCGCTCTTTCTTTCAGTGATTTTTACATTCGTTATCATCTGTACTTTCATCCTTATAACCACCAGTAATGTATATTTTTTGTTCTTTCATATCCCAGTTTATCAGTTTCTCTTCTTTTCTCCTCTCCTCTTACGTTTTGTCTCACTTTATCCCTTTTCCCACTTCTTCATTTCCCTCAACTACCTTTCATCATCATTATGAATAATCTCATTTTTTCTTATTCATTTCTGTCATTCCCTCTTATTCTCTCTTCTCCCTTTCTCGTCTTTTCTTTCTCTTTCATTTTACTCTTCTTACTCTTCTTACTCTCCTTCCCTTCCCTCTTTCGCACAGCTGAGTGATCATCATCATCATTTTGAATAATCTCTCCTTCATTTTTTCATATCCTCGTCCATCTTTCCGTGTCTCTCTTCTCCCTTCCTCTTTTTCTCTATGATCTCCCCTTTATCCATCTCCCTCTCACTCTATCTTCTTTCTCTATCTCTCCCCTTTATCCACCTCCCTCTTACTCTATCTTCTCCGTTACTCTTTTTCTCTATCTCTCCCCTTTATCCATCTCCCTCTTACTCTATCTTGTTCCTTCCTCTTTTTTTCTATCTCTCCCCTTTATCCGTCTTCCTCTTACTCTATCTTCTCCCTTCCTCTTCTTCTCTATCTTCCCACTTCATCCACCCCCTCTTCTTTCCTCCTTTCCCTCTTTCCTTCCTTTTCTATCTCCCTCCCACTCTATCTTCTCCCTTCCTCTTCTTTTCTACCCCCACCCTTCATCCCCCTCCCTCTTCTTTCCTCCTTTCCTTCTCTCCTTTCTTTTCTTTCACCCATTCCTTCTCTATAGCCCTCTTACTCTATCTTCTCCCTTCCTCTACTTCTCTATCTCTCCCCTTTACCCACCACCCACTTCTTTCCTCCTTTCCTTCTCTCCTTTCTTTTCCCTCACCCATTCCTTCTCTATAGCCCTCTTACTCTATCTTCTCCCTTCCTCTTCTTCTCTATCTCTCCCCTTTACCCACCTCCCTCTTCTTTCCTCCTCTCCTTCTCTCCTTCCTTTCCTTTCACCCATCCATCGTCTTCCTCGCATCAGATGATCCGTCGAAATCACGGGGGGGACTGTCCTAAAGAGGCTTCAGGCTTCACTAAGTAAGAAAGTCTTCGCAACTACGCCTTTGGGATGCAATAGGGCGGTCTTTTTTGCCTGCAGAGAGGGATCAACTGTTTTGCTACACGTTTCTTTTGCGAGTGTGTGAGTGTGTGTGTGAGTGAGTGTGATTGTGTGAGTTAGAGAGAGAGAGAGAGGGAGGGAAGAAGGTGTGTGTGTGTGTGTGTGTGAGGAAGGAAGTGTGTGTGTGTGAGGGTGTGAGAGAGAGAGAGAGAGAGAGAGAGTGTGTGAGAGAGAGCGAGGGTGAGAGGGAAAGAGAGGGAGGGAAGGGAGAGGAAGGGAGTGAGGGAGAGAGAGAAGGGAGAGGGAGAGGAGAGAGAGAGAGAGAGAGAGAGAGAGAGAGAGGAGGAGGAGAGAGAGAGAGGGAGAGAGGGAGAGAGAGAGGGAGGGAGGGAGAGGAGGGAGAGAGAGAGAGAGAGAGAGAGAGAGAGAGAGAGAGAGAGAGAGAGAGAGAGAGAGAGAGAGAGAGAGAGGGAGGGAGGGAGGGAAGGAGGGAGAAAGAGAGAGACAGAGAGAGAGAGAGATAGAGAGAGAGAGAGAGAGAGAGAGAGAGAGACAGAGAGAGAGAGAGAGAGAGAGAGAAAGAGGGGGAGATAGAGAGAGAGATAAAAAGATAGATAAAGAGACAGATAAATTGATAGAGAGGAAGAGATATTGCCCACCAATGTCTGTGACACACACACACACACACACACCCATCCACCCAACAGACACATATCGCACCCCCCTAACTCCCCCAAAAAACACCCTATACCTACCTACACCCACACTTCATTCCTTCACCCACCCACCCACTTACCCTACCCACCCACCCCACCCACCCTGCCCACCCTACCCACTTACCGTACCCACCCACCCACCCACTTACCGTACCCACCCACTTACCGTACCCACTCACCCTGCCCACCCTGCCCAACCGCAGACGGACATTAAGTAGAACCCCGCCCGGACGTGACACCCACCGCCTGACGAAGGGTAACAGGCTCGACGAAAAAACCTTTCGGGTCTTGACAGATGTCTTCACTCTGTTTCCTGCGGGAGGCGAGTGAGAGGGTGAGGAGAGTGAGGGGAAGTGAGGGGAAGGGAGTGACGGGAGCATGAGGGGGAGTGAGGAGAGTGAGGGGAAGTGAGGGGAAGGGAGTGACGGGAGCATGAGGGGGAGTGAGGAGAGTGAGGAGAGTGAGGGGAAGGGAGTGACGGGAGGCGAATGAGGCGAGTGAGGGGGAGTGAGGAGAGTGGGGGTAAGTGAGGGGAGTGAGAGGAATGAGGCGAGTGAGGGGGATGAGGGGGAGTGAGGGGAATGAGGCGATTGAGGGGATGAGGGGGAGTGAGAGGAGTGAGGAGAGTGAGAGGAAGTGAAGGGAGTGACGCGAGCGAGGGGACTGAGGAGAGTGGGTTGAAGTGAGGGGAATGAGGGGAGTGGCCGGGTGAGGGGAGTGAGGGGAATGAAGCGAGTGAGGGGCATGAGGGGGAGTGAGGAGAATGAGAAGAAGTGAAGGGAGTGAGAGGAGTGAGGAGAGTGAGGTGGTTGAGGGGAGTGAGGAGAGTGAGGTGGTTGAGGGGAGTGAGGAGAGTGGGAGGAAGTGAAGCGAGATGAAGGGATGAGAGAAGTGAGGAGAGTGAGGTGGGTGACGGGAGTGAGGAGAGAGGGGAGAGGTGAGGCGAGTGAAGCGAGTGAGGCGAGTGAGGCGAGTGAGGAGAGAGAAGGGAGGTGGTGGGTGTCATTTCGGGTGTGACGTGGATAGTGCTCTGGTGTGTATGAGGATGTAGATGGATTTTCTATCTTTGTTTCCACGTCTGTCTCTTTGTTTGTCTCTGTCTGTTTGTTTGTATATATATCTGTCTGTCTATCTGTATGTCTGTCTGCTGTCTCTCTCTCTCTCTCTCTCTCTCGTATTTTTTTCCTTCGAATATATGCACATACATACATGTGTGTGTATATGTATATATATATATATATATATATATATATATATATATATATATATATATATATATATATATATATATATATATATATATGTGAGTGTGTGTGTGTGTGTGTGTGTGTGTGTGTGTGTGTGTGTGTGTGTGTGTGTGTGTGTGTGTGTGTGTGTGTGTGTGTGTGTGTGTGCGTATACACATATTATATATACACTCATATATATATGTATGTACACATACTCGAAGGAAAACCTCCAATGAGGAGCGCCGCCCCCCTGGATCGCGAATGCAGAAGCGCGACCTTCACCGACCCCGATATCATACGGATAAGC
>NC_091567.1:33623166-33628166 GCF_042767895.1 Penaeus vannamei
ACACACACGCATGCATGTATACGCACACGCATTCAGAAGCATATACAAAGGCAGAAGCATACAGACACGAACGCTCACATAGATACGCTCGAACGGTCATACTTAAACACACACACATATATATCCATATTTACATGAACACACGATTATCTTTTTCTCTCTGTCTGTCTCTCTTTCTCTTTCTCTCTTTCCCTTGTCTTTCTCTCCTCTCTCTCTCTCTCTCTCCTCTCTTTCCCTTCTGTCTCTCTCTCCTTTCTCTCTCTCTCCTCTCTTTCCCTTCTATCCCTCTCCTCTCTTTCCCTTCTTCCTCTCTCTCTCTCTTTCTCTCTCCCTCCCTCCCTCCCCTCTCTTTCTTTCTCTCTCTCTCTCTCTCTCTCTCTCTCTCTCTCTCTCTCTCTCTCTCTCTCTCTCTCTCTCTCTCTCTCTCTCTCTCTCTCTCTCTCTCTCTCTCTCTCTCTCTCTCTCTCTCTCTCTCTCTCTCTCTCTCCCTTACTCTATCTTTTTTTGTTTCTTCTTCGCCTGCCAAGACAAGGCTCACGTTAAGACGGTCGCAGGAAAAAACTGAATCTTCTAGATCCTTCTTCCACAAGAGTTTGGAATAGATTAAGACAAGCGTAAAATTTGTTTTTCATTATACACCGTGTGGGGAAGTGTGTGTGCGTGTATGTGAATTTGTACACACGGTACAGGAATATTGGTACAGTAAACGGTTTAGGTGTATGTATGAATGTATGTGGATATGTATATATGAATGAATATATTCGTACGTTTATGTGTGTGGGTTTATTTATAGATGGATGTACCGTATGTACCCCAGTATGCATGCGTATGCGAGTAATTACGTAAATGAATTATAAGTCATTACTGCAAAAATACGGTGTTCGGTATTTATATATGCGTGTATGTATGTAATGAATGAATTTACGTGTGTATGTATGTATGTATGAATGTATGTAAGCTTTTATGTGTATATATATATATATATATATATATATATATATATATATATATATATATATATATATATATATACATACACACACACACACACACACACACACACACACACACACACACACACACACACACACACACACACACACACACACACACACACACACACATATATATATATATATATATATATATATATATATATATATATATATATATATATATATATATATATATATATATATATATATGTGTGTGTGTGTGTGTGTGTGTGTGTGTGTGTGTGTATCCATCTCTCTGTCTCTGTCTGTCTGTTTCTCTCTCTCTCTGTATGTCTCTCTCGGTTTCTCTCTCTCTCCCTCCCTCTCTTTCTCTCCCTCTCCCTCTCTCTCTCTCTCTCTCTCTCTCTCTCTCTCTCTCTCTCTCTCTCTCTCTCTCTCTCTATATATATATATATATATATATATATATATGTGTGTGTGTGTGTGTGTGTGTGTATATTCATATCTATTTACGAATGTATGCATGTACTCACGCATGCCTAAAAACATCCGAAGCCTTACACGAAACGAACGATCTCCCTCATGAATACCCAAGCCCAATCCCCACACGCCGAAGGCCCGACTCCCTCTACGCCCGTGACCCCCAGGAGCGCCCCCCCGCCCCCCCGACCTCCGACCGATCCCCTGCCGCGCCGTCGGGACACGATCTCGCACGCGCCCGACGGAGACGCCGCTTCGCCTCAATCCCCGGGTTTGTTTGTCCTGAAGTGAGGACGTCGCGCATGGCAAGGGGGGGAGGGGGAAGGGAGAGGGGAGAGGGGAGGGGAGGGAAGGGAAGGGAGATGGGGGAGGGGGGAAGGGGGAAGGGGGAGGGAGAGGGGATGGGAGAGGGAGTTGGAGGGGGAGGGAGAGGAGGAGGAGGTGGGGGAGGGTGAGGGGAAGGAGGGGGAAGGAGGTGAAGGGGAAGGGGGAGAAGGGATGGGAGAGGGATGGAGAGGGGAAGGGAGAGGAGAGGAGGGAGGGAAGGGGGAAGGGGGAAGGAGGTGAAGGAGGAGGAAGAGGGGGAGGAGGTGGGAGAGGGGATGGGAGAGGGGGAGGGGAAGGAGGTGAAGGAGGAGGGGGAAGGGAAGGGGGAAGGGGTGAGGGAGGAGGGGAGGGGGAGGGGGAGGGAAGGGGAGGAAGAGGGGGAGGAGGGTGGGGAGGGAAGGGGAAGGCAGAGGGGGGAGGGAGAGGGGGAAGGAGAGGGGAAGGGGGAAGGGGAAGGGGGAAGGAGGGAAGGAGGTAGAGGGAGGAGGGAGAGGGAAGGCTGAGGGGAAGGGAGAGGGGATGGGAGGGGGAAGCGAGAGGGGATGGGAGAGGGGGAGGAGGTGGGGGAGGAGGCGAGGGAAAGGGTGAGGGAATGGGAGAGGGGGGGGAGGTGGGTGAGGGAGAGGGGATGGGAGGGGGGAAGGGAGAGGGGATGCGAGAGGGGATGGGAGAGGGGGACGAGGTGGGTTGAGGGAGAGGGGAAAGGAGAAGGGAAGGAGGTGAGGGAGGAGGAAGGATGTAGGAGGTTAAGGGGGAAGAAGTACATGGGAGGGGGAGGTGAGAATGAGGAAGGAGAGAGGAAGAAGGGAAGAAGAATCAGAATCAGAATCAGAATCAGAATCAGAATCAGAATCAGAATCAGAATCAGAAGAAGAAGAAGAAGAAGAATAAAAAAATAAAAAGAAAAAGAACAAAAAAGGGAAGAGAAGGAGGCAAACACGGCAGAGGGCGAGGGGAATTGGCCTCCCCTCGCGCGAAATGAAGAAAGAAAGTTTCACAGGACGTTTTTTATTGTAATTAATCTTCTCACCGAAAGAGGGAGAAGGAAGAACTTGGGTGTAAAACTATTGCGCTCATCACTTGCGAGGCCTCGGCGGAAAGGGAGAGGGAGGGAGAGGGAGGGAGGGAGTTATTCAGGGGGGAAAGAGGGAGAAAGAGGGAGAAATGGGGAGAAATGGGGAGAAATAGGGAGAAATGGGGGGATGGAGAGGTGTGAGGGATGGGGACAGGGAGAGGGAGGGAGGAAGGGAGTTATTCAGGGGAGAAATGTGGAGAAATAGGGAGAAATGGGGAGACGGAGAGGTGTGAGGGATGTGGAAAGGGAGAGGGAGGGAGAGAAGGAGAGGGAGAGGGAGGGAGGGAGTTATTCAGGGGAGAAATGTGGAGAAAATAGGGAGAAATGGGCAGACGGAGAGGTGTGAGGGATGTGGAAAGGGAGAGGGAGGGAGGGAGTTATTCAGGGGAGATAGAGGGAGAAATAGGGAGAAATGGGGGAGACGGAGAGGTGTGAGGGATGGGGAGGGAGAGGGGGAGAGAAGGAAAGGGAGAGAGGGAGAGGGAGTTATTCAGGGGAGAAAGAGGGAGAAATGGGGGAGAGGGAGGGGAGATGGATATGGTGAGGGAGAGGGAGGGAGAGAAGGAGAGGAGGAGGAGAGGTAGAAGGAGAGGAGGAGAGGGAGAGGGAGGGAGAGGAAGGAGAGGAGGAGGGACAGGGAGAAAGGGAGAGGGAAGGAAATATATATATATATATATATATATATATATATATATATATACATATATATATATATATATATATATATATATATATATATATATATATATATATATATATATATATATATATATATATATATATATATAGAGAGAGAGAGAGAGAGAGAGAGAGAGAGAGAGAGAGAGAGAGAGAGAGAAGGGAGAGGAAGAAGAGGGAAGGAGAGGAAGATACTGGGATGGAAAATGAGAGGGAGAGGGAGAGAGAGTGAAAGGGAGGGAAATAAAGAGGGTGAAGGGGGAGAGAGAGGAAGGAGGGAGATGGAGAGTGAAATGGACATGTAGAGGCAGAGAGGGAGGGAGAAAGAGGAAATGAGATGGAATGGGAGATGGAGAGTAAGAAGTAGTGGTGTTGACGGGATAAGGGAAGAGAGAGAGAGAGAGGGAAATGGAGAGGGAAAGATAGAGGGAGAGCGAAGGGAAAGCAGACAGAGAAAGAGACGGAGGGAAGGAGAGTGATAAGGGGATAGATAGAGGGAGAGGAAGGAAAGGGCAGTAAGATAGGGAGACAAAGAAAGAGGGATAGGGATAGGTTGAAAGAGAGGAAGATGAACAAGGAAAGAGGGAGGAAGAGGGGTAGAAAGAGAGAGAATGAGAGAGAAAGAGGGAGGGAGAGAAAAGAGTAAGGGAAAGGAAGAAGGAGAAGGTATGGGAGAGGGAAGGAATGAGAGAGAGAGAGAGAGACAGAGATAGAGAGAGAGAAAGAGAGGGAGAGAGAGAGAGAGAGAGAGAGAGAGAGAGAGAGAGAGAGAGAGAGAGAGAGAGAGAGAGAGAGAGAGAGAGAGAGAGAGAAGAGAGAGAGAGAGAGAGAGAGAGAGAGAGAGAGAGAGAGAGAGAGAGAGAGAGAGAGAGAGAGAGAGAGAGAGAGAGAGAGAGAGAGAGAGAGAGAGAGACTGACAAACATAGACAAAGAGAGAGACAGTCAAACAAACAAAACAGAGACAAACAAACAAAAAGACAAACAAACAGATAAAAAGACGAGAGAGGACGAGAGGTAGAGACCGGACAAGGGAAGGGAGATAAAAGGTAACAGACGTGGACACAAAGGAACACACATTTCCCATTTTCTGTCATAAATCATCTTTCCTCTTCGACATCGACCCCGAAACCGAGAAGAACCATCGATCACGTGTCCTTAGGCCGAACACATCCTTATTAATAGCATTTCCCTCTTTTCTCTCTCGGTCTGTCTGTCTGTCTGTCTGTCTGTCTCTGTCTCTTTCTTTCTGTCTTATAACATTTCTACTTTCCTCTCTCGGTCTGTCTGTCTGTCTGTCTGTTTCTTTCTCTTTCTTTCTCTCTCACAACATTTCTACTTTTCTCTTTCGGTCTGTCTGTCTGTTTGTCTCGCTGTCTCTGTCTCTTTCTTTCTCTCTCATAACATTTCCACTTTCCTCTCGGTCTGTCTGCCTGTCTCTGTTTGTCTCTGTTTGTCTCTGTCTCTTTCTTTCTCTCTCATAACAT
>NC_091567.1:33633166-33635666 GCF_042767895.1 Penaeus vannamei
ATCACATTTATATCTTTCTGTTTTAAGTTCGTATCTCTGCAGATGTCATAGATGGAAGAGACAAAAGCATGATAGAGAGATTTAGATGAAAATGTGTGTCAGTTTTTATCATGTTTATATATTTTTGTTATAGGTTCGTATCTCTGCAGATGTTATGAATGGAAAAAACAAAAAACAAAAGCATGGTAGTAAGATTTAGATGAAAATGTGTGTCAGCTTTTATCACATTTATATCTTTCTGTTTTAAGTTCGTATCTCTGCAGATGTTATAGATGGAAGAAACAAAAGCATGATAGAGAGATTTAGATGAAAATGTGTGTCAGCTTTTATCATGTTGTTTATATATCTTTGTTATAAGTTCGTAGTATTGCAAATGTTAAGATATATTTTTTTTTGCGGATTTGAACTATGTCGTAATGTAGCTGAAATTTGCTGCTAATCCCCTGATCCGCAAGAAAATGTCTTATTGTCTACATTACAGAGAACTCTTTTCAGACTTACGAATCCTTTTAGGAAATTCAAAGAAAGAAAGAATAAGGGAGAGAAAGAAAGAGAGACAATTTCGACAACAGATATTTCCAACTCTCTCAGTCTCTCTTTCTTTGTCTGTCTTTCTCTCTCTCTGTCTCCCTTCCTCCCTCCCTCCCCCCCTCTCTCTCTTTCTTTCTCTATCTATCTATCTATCTCCCACCCTCCCTCTCTCTCTCTTTAACTCTCTCCCTCTCACCCTCCCTCCCTCCCTCTCTCTCTCTCTCCTACCCTCCCTCTCCCTCCCTCTCTCTCTCCCTCCCACCTTCCCTCTCTCTCTCCCCCACCTTCCCTCCCTCTCTCTCTCCCTCCCACCTTCCTCTCTCTCTCCCACCCACCCACCTCCCACCTTCCCTCCCCCCCCCTACCTCCCTCCATCCCTCTCTCAAAAAAAAGAAAAAAAAAAAAAAAAAGGAGAAAAAAACAAGAAAACGAAAAACGAAAAATCAACCCACCGCCTCGACCGTAGCTTTCCCCTTCACCTCCTTAACTCCCCTCAGTAAAAGTCTCAGCTCGCAGCATCCCTGATTGCAATAAATGATTCTCCGAGTTCCCTTCGCAGAGTTTACGGGCCCCGAACTCTCCGGGGGGGGGAGGGGGGGGGGGGAAGAAGGGTGTTATAGATCACCGGGAGTGTGTGTGTCTGTCTGTTTTTTTTTTTTCATTTTTTTTGAGCGGTGAGGGTGGGTGGGGGGAGGGTTAGGGGGGAGGAGGGTGGGGATGAGGGTGACGGGTTTGTATGATGGTGATGCTTGTGGTGATGGTGGGAGTGAGAGGGATAAGGGTTATGTGGGTGGCGGTGATGATGGTTGTGATGGTGATGATGATAATAATGGTGATTATGATGATGATGATGATGAGGATAATGACGATTATGATGGTGATGGTGATTATGATGATGATAATGATGATGGTAGTTGTAATAATGTTAACACATACTACGACTAATAATGATACTGATTTTTGGTGGTAATGCTGATGTTGCATATAATGATGATAATGATAAAATCAACAAATCTATCATAACAAAAGACACTAACTTTCGCCCACCTTGTCATAACCACCTGCCAGAGCCTCCTCGTACCTAAAATACATTTAATAAAACAGTTAATTAATACAGTGAGTTATGAGGTACAACTGTCTACGTGTTAATCCTTTTCATATGGTATTGTATAGTTTCTAATTCTTTTTCTAGGAACATATGACTTCAGCATTACGAATCAATAAATGTTCTTAAAGGCAGTGATCATGTGCGGAAAGTGGGTTTTCATATGAACTCTGACATTCATGAATTTGAGAATATTGTTGGTATGAATTATCATTTATTTATGAATTATAATCCATAGAACACTCAAAATAAACTGACAATTGAAAAGCTCTATGCGATTATTATGGACAAAATATAAGGAAATGAATAGAAATGTATATAAAGGATCTGAATACATAAAAATCATAAAAGGATTGTTTATAGATGGCGCTGTTTCTGGTTGACGGAGCAAGCGTGACGTCATCAAATCTCAGTTGCCGGATAGTTTAATTTTCTGTCGGGATTTTAGTCCTTTCTTTTAGATATTTGTGGTTAGAACAAGAACGATGTCGTATGATTATACTAGGGGCTTTGTTTGTTTGTTTGTGTGTGTGTGTGTGTGCGTGTGTGTGTGTGTGTGTGTGTGTGTGTGTGTGTGTGTGTGTGTGTGTGTGTGTGTGTGTGTGTGTGTGTGTGTGTGTGTGTGTGTGTGTGTGTGTAGGTGTGTGTGTGGGTGTGCTCATTGTGACCAAACTTGAAAGAAAATGAACAAAAGGTTTTTTATCTTCAGCAGAATTTCACGGAATTATGGTGCATTCGTGGTCATTCTTCATTTATATGTTTTCTGCACGTGTGTGTGTATCTTTATGTTTGAGTCCGTGTATGTATGCGTGTGTGGGTGTGTGTGTGTTTGTGTGTGTGTGTGTGTGGGTGGGTATATGTGTG
>NC_091567.1:33640666-33643166 GCF_042767895.1 Penaeus vannamei
AATGAGGTTCCACTTCACTTTTACCTTGATAATAATTCTGACGTCACGTGAGTTATGCAACGTTGATTAAGGAGAATAAAATGAGCAAACGACTCAATGTTTCATCTACATATTAAAAAAAAAAAAAAAAAAAAAAAAAAAAAAAAAAAAAAAAAAAAAAACAGGTATAATTTCAGAACAATGAAGTCATTTTGTGAATACATTTCGAAACAAAAATTGAGAATCATGGAAAATACGTAGAGGGAATTTGTCTTGAGTCTCCATTTTGCAACCCGGCGCATTTGCAACGTCAGGAGAGTCAGGGATGCGCGTGGTTTTCAGTGAGATATTACATGCAATTATCTTTGCTTTCTCATAGAAAAAGGGGTAAAGTTCCTGGAGTTTATACAAGACTAGGAGATACATACACTCACACACACACACACGCACACACACAAACACAAACACACACACACACACACACACACACACACACACACACACACACACACACACACACACACACACACACACACGCACATAATTACACATACGACATACAAGAGTAAATATTCCTGTGTATACCCACTGTAACCAATCTTGCTGTATATTTATTATCTTTATTTCTATACACATTTTTTTCCAATAAATCTAACCTTTTTAAAGTCACACCCTTGATAACAGAAACAGCAACATCAACAACGTCAACAACAACAACTACAGCAACAACGTCAACAACAACTACAGCAACAACATCAACATCAACAACATCAACAACTACAACTCTAACAACAACAACAAATCTAACAACAACAACAGCAACAACAAGGGAATGTTGTGGTTTTGGGTAGAAAGGAAACTTAATCACACGTGTGGAAATATGTTTTCTTATCATGTTTACGTCCAACTGGTAAAAAATATATATATCTAAGCGAACTGAGGTAATATAATGTTGAGAAATCCTGCAAATTATGTTTCTGTTTGCACATTTTGAGATGTTTTCATCAACATGGGAAATATATGTATGTGCGTGCGAGCGTTCGTGTGTGTACGTGCGCGCGCGTACATACACGCACGAACGCACAGACACACACGAACTGTAATATATACGCAGTCTGGCAACATCACCTAAATACGCTATTTAATTTTACTCTTCATTTTCCTAAACAATTAATGATATTAAAATGTGTGATATTAATATTGATATTGTTATTTTTTTCAGGGTGGCTATTTATATAACTTACAATAATAATAATAATGTGTGCATATGACCATGCCATAACCTCAAAAATAGTTTGATGTATGATTAAAGAAATAACTGTAGAATTATACCAAAGCAATGTTATAAAGATAACCATTATCAAATTCTTATCATTGTCATTATCACTATTATCATTTTCACTCATTGTCATTAGCATCAATGTTGTTATTGCTGGTTTTATGATAGCTCATCATCATCACTACTATTATCATTACTTTCATTATTACTATTATCCACTTTTACTTATGACTATTATTATTGTCATTATTATTTTTATAACTTTTATTGTTGTTTTTATTATTATTATCATCATCCTTACCGTTATTATTATTATTATTATCATCATCATCATCATAATCATCATTGTCATCATTGCTATTATATCGTTATATCATCATTATAATTATTGTTGTTAATTCTACTGTTTTCAGCTCCCTCTGTAATAGTTGTTCATCATCGTGACGTCATTAGTCATCACTATAATATATGCTGTTTATATTACAAGTATCGTTATCATTACTATTGTTAGTATTATCATTTCATCATATCGTCATCATCACTCATTATTATTACCATTTTCATTATCATTATTTTTCTTTCATTATTATCATTAGCAGCAGTAGTATACCATTTTCATTATCATTATTTTTTAATTGTTATCATTAGCAGCAGTAGTATCAATAGTTACCATCGTTGTTGTGATGACCCTCTGGTGTTAAACAAGACCATCCACATTATAGTTACTAGTTATAGTTATAGTTACTACACTTAAAAGAGGGACACAGTAAGCCAGGTAAATACTAAGTTACCGAGGAGGTCTGTATAGAAAGCTTGATATAATCTTAACAGTGTTTGGAAATAAAAGAGTATAACATAAAAGAAAATGGGATAACTGAAAACGGAGTAACAAGGAGAAAGAAACAAGTGAACAATTGATTTAGCAAAAGAGGAAGAGGCGAGAATAAGAGGAGAGCTTAGTGTATGAGGCGAGAATAAGAGAGAGGTATGTGTGACATACAAGACAATGAGAGTAGATATAAATGTCGAACACAAACCGCCAAGAAAAGGACAGTCAAAGCACATAAAAGAAAATTCGTTTTCACATCAAACGGAAGAGTCACGTTGTCTTGCAGAGCCGAGGAATCCCTAGAATTCCTCGTTGAAAGACTCGTGCTGCAAGAAAGTCCTTTGCTCTCCTCCTACAAAGACACGTGATAGGAGGTCCGGTGTCTGGCAGATGACCCGACACGTCTTGACACT
>NC_091567.1:33650666-33654405 GCF_042767895.1 Penaeus vannamei
ACAGTTGGATGTGTGGCGAGGATGTCACCATGAGGATACAGTTGGATGTGTGGCGAGGATGTCACCATGAGGACATAGTAGGATGCCTAGGGAGGATGTTTACCAGAAGGTCACAACTCGAGAGAAAATGAGGATATCCCATGAAGTCAGAGCAGATGTGACGAGGATGTCCCTATGATGTCACGAGGTCCTGGGGTCAGTAAATTAGGGAGATGTGCCGTGTCCTCTCAGCCTAGATCATGCCATATATTTCAGGGAGTGGCAATATTAGCACATGTTCTTATCAGCTTAAAAACACTTAAAAACAGCTTAAGAGGAACTTAACTAGGGTTAAGGGTTGAAAATACAAGATAGATTTACGTGAGAGATATGAATAGGACAAGACTGTAGTTGTGGTAATTGATATTATCATAGTGAAAGGCTGTAGGGAGGGATACATAGGAATGGCGGATAAAAGGGAATATGTCAAAATATACACTTTTTTTTCTCGAAAACTAAGCATTTTTTCAGGGAATAAACCTATGGAGAAAAATATGATTCACTTTCTCTCTGTATATCTATCTCACTGTGTCAAGGACTTCGGGTTTATGTACTGTTTCAATTCATTCATACTGCGTGAAAACGAACCACATCATCTATATGCATTTAAAACCATCCTTTCTAAGTAATACCTGATGGTATTACTGTCACTCAACCATACCATTTGCTGGTAGAAACCTTATCATGGTTTACTCGTAACTGACCATGTTATATCTAACCACCATCACTAAAGCGACATACTCCTGTACATATTTATTACAATATGTGTGTTATTTTTTTTATCTACGGCATTTTATATATGTATTTAGTTTGAGAACTATATTTAAGTTGACAAATGTAGAAAACGTATGAATGAGAATGAATATCTTCACAACACAAGAAAAAATGTATTTGACCGGTTTCGATTATATCTTCGTCAGAAATACATGAGAAGGTGAATAGCCAAGGCCGAGGAGATACACGACAATCCTATATCCAGGTTGCTTGTCATTCGTGGCATGCGTAAAGGTTATGTCAGTCACCCAGATTAAGTATATGGTTTCTGAATATTTGTTTGGGAGTAAATGGCATATGTATGGCTTCTAAATATTTGTTTGGGAATAAATGACAGATGTTTGGCTTCTAAATATTTGTTTGGGATTAAATGGCATGTGTATGGTTTCTGAATATTTGTTTGGGAGTAAATGGCAGAAGTTGGGGCTCTAAATATTTGTTTGGAAATAAATGGCATATGTATGGCTTGTAAATATTTGTTTGGGATTAAATGGCAGATGTTTGGCTTCTAAATATTTGTTTGGGAATAAATTACAAGTTTGGCTTCTAAATATTTGTTTGGGAATAAATGGCAGAAGTTTGGCTTCTAAATATTTGTTTGGGAATAAATGGCAGAAGTTTGGCTTCTAAATATTTGTTTGGGAATAAATTACAAGTTTGGCTACTATTTCTTGGGGGGGGGGGGATAAATGGCAGATGTATGGCTTCTAAATATTTGTTTGGGAATAAATGACAGATGTATGGCTTCTAAATATTTGTTTGGGAATAAATGACAGAAGTTCGGCTTCTAAATATTTGTTTGGGAATAAATGACAAGTTTGGCTTCAATTTTTTTTTTTTTTTTTTGGGGGGGGGTAAATGGCAGATGTATGGCTTCTAAATATTTGTTAGGAAATAAATGGCAGATGGAAAATATGTTTTTTTCATTTCATTTCATTTTCTTCAAGTTAGTATCTACAGAGCGATATCATTACAAAAGAAATAAAACGAAAATATATTGTCTGTTTATCTTGCTATTAAACTCTTGCCATTTTTTTTGTTGTTTTAATTATCAGCGTAGACGGTTGTTATGCATGTCTAATCGAGATACATTAGACTCTCTCTCTCTTGTTTTAACGTCCTCTCTCTCTCTCCCTGTCTCCCTGTCTCCTTTCCGCCCACTCACACTCACTCTCACTGTGTTTCTCTCTCCTCTCCCCCCCCCTCTCTCATTCTCCCTTCCCTCCCTTCTTCTCTCTCTCTCTCTCCCTCTCTCTGTCTGTCTCTCTCTCTCTCTCTCTCTCCCTACCTGCGTTTCCCTGCCTCTTTCCGTCTCTGTCTCTCTCTCTTTCATCTCGCTCTCTCTCCCTCTCTCTGTCTCTGTCTCTCTTTCTTCTCTCTCTCTCTCTCTCTCTCTCCCTACCTCCCTCTCTCTGCCTTTCTCTCTCTCTCTCTCTCTCTCTCTCTCTCTCTCTCTCCCTCCCTTTCCCTGCCTCTTTCTCTCTCTCTCTCTCTCTCTCTCTCTCTTCCTCTCTCTGTCTCTGTCTCTCTTTCTTCTCTCTCTCTTTCTTTCATCTCTCTCTCTCCCTCCCTCTCTCTCACATACACCTACCTTAGCAAAGATTTTTCTCACTGTTGTCATCGTTCTTTCAAAAAAGGGCAGTTCTTGTATCGATTTCCGATGAGATGGATTGGTCCAGCTGGGATGAGCAGCTTGGAGGCAGCTGCTCATGACGGCTAAGGAATGAGACGTTTATTTCACTCGCCTTTTCTCTTTGCGGGGGACGCATTCGGACACGGGCGCTCGGACACGTTCGGACACGGGCGCTCTGATACGTTCGGACACAGGCGCTCGGACACGTTCGGACACAGGCGCTCGGACACGTTCGGACACAGGCGCTCGGACACGTTCGGACACAGGCGCTCGGACACGTTCAGACACGTTCGGACACAGGCGCTCGGACACGTTCAGACACGTTCGGACACGGGCGCTCGGACACGTTCGGACACAGGCGCTCGGACACGTTCGGACACGCTCAGACACGTCTGGACACGTTTGGACCCTTCCTGTCTCAGCTGTGGACACCGGGGCGTTTCTGAAAGCTCCCTCCGAAGATGTAGACGAGATGGAAAGGGAGAGAAATTGCTTTGTGTTCTAATGAGATGTCTTAATTCTTCATCCTCGTTGTGATTGTTATTTAATGACAAACGTTGTGATTTTTTCCTGTTTTGAAGTGACAAACGTGACTTTTTTCCTTATTATTATTATTATTATCATTGTCATTATTATTATCATCATTATTATCATTTTTTATATTATTTTTATTGTTATTATTATTATTATTATTATTATTATTATTATTATTATCATTATTATTATCATTATCATTATCACTATCATTATCTTTATTATTATTATTATTATTATTATCATTAATATCATTATTATCATTGTTATTATCATTAATATTATTATCACTATTAACATCATTATTATCCTTAATATCATTGCTATTGTCATTATTATTACCATTACTATTGTAATTGTTATTATCATTATCATCATTATTACTATTGTAATTGTTATTATCATCATCATTATCATCATTATTACTTTTCTTATTCCTATTATCATTATCATAATTGTTATTGCTCTGTTATTATTATTATTATCACTGTTATCATTATCTTTATTATCATTATTATTGTTATTATCATTATTATTGTTATTATCATCATTATCACTAGTTATCATTATTGTCATAATTATCGTTGTCATAATTATTATCATTAACATTATCATGACCATTATTATTAACATTATTATTGTTATTATTATTATCATGAGGATGAGAATGGTGATTATCGTTATTATTTCGGCTATCGTTATGATTATCATCATTATTACCATCGTTATTATTATCATCATCTCCGTTGTTATCACTGT
>NC_091567.1:33672405-33682405 GCF_042767895.1 Penaeus vannamei
GTGGCTCAACAACCATCAACCTATAATCCTACAAGGCCAAAAATTCCCTCTCATGGTGAAGCGAGCGATGGAACAACAACAACAGTTCAGAGAGTCTGTTCAACCTTACAAATTGGACCCTAATTATAGCAGCATTCAGTCATTTTTAAGTAAAGGGAGAGGGGGTGGTAGAACAACTTGAATAACTGGAAAGTTGTGGAGTATTTTGATAAATTGTCCTTTTTTCTCGTCAAGTTATATGGCTGGGAGAACTCTGCAGACCTCTCTGTGAACAAAAATATCTGACAGTCATAAACGTTATTAACTGAACGAAGTTATGAACTATGTATGCCTGATATTTAGCGTCCATTCGCTTCCCTCTCTTTATATCTATTAGATATGTTTCTTTTCTAATCTGCCTGTCTATCTGTCTGTCTTTCTGTCTGTCTGTCTGTCTCTCTCTCTCTCTCTCTCTCACACACACACACACACACACACACACACACACACACACACACACACACACACACACACACACAGAAACAGCCTGTCCGCATATATTTATATCTATAGTCCATCTGCTTATCTGTCTATCTACATGTAAATTTTTTTCCAGCCAACTCGAAACTTATCTTGCACGACCTCAACGTTGTCCCAGTACGTCGAGGTCCCAAAGCGTTCAGCAGTTCCTCTGACGAAGGAGCCGTCGACCCTTCGCCTTGTACGGGACGCCGGGCAAGGTCTTGACGCCGAGTGCCAACAGAGAGTGCCAACAGAGAGCCAACTCTGCAGTGCCCATTCCGAGTGCCGATATTCGAGAGCTGTGACCCGTTTTTTTGTTTTTTCCTCCTTGACCAACATTTATCTTTTCCTTTGTTAACCCTTAACCGGCGGCTGTTGTGATTTTACGTCCTTGTAAGGAAGGGCGGGTGGCGTAATATTACGTTCTTGGTGAAAAGATCGGGTGACGTAACATTACGTCCTTGTAAGAAAGGGCGGGTGGCGTAATATCCCTTCCGTGAATTAAAGGGCGGCTGGCGTAATATTACGTCCAGACACGTTTGCCCGCCATGAAAGAGCTCAATGATACAACGGGGCTTTCCAGGACTGCTTCACCGTCGTCTCCCCTTCATCATTGCCTCCGTCTGTATACCTCTTTCACTTGTCTTTGTCCTTTAGGTTATACTTGTGGATGTTTGTCTGTCAGTCATTTTAGTTTACTGCACCAATGCTGTCCTCACCTGTTACCCTCATAACAAAAGGAAAGAAAAGAAAAGAAAAAAAAATCAGCTATTTCTATTAGCAATCAGTCTTCAATAACTCAAAAATCATTTCATTCTTAGATATAAAAAGGTCTCTTCAATACACACCATAATTTTCGTTATCTGTCTATTCACACTATCGCACAAATCGACGACCAATTCACCCATTTCGTAAACATCCTGCGTTTTGTATCTTTCGTTCTCCTTCTCCTCCTTTTCTTACTCCTTCGAAAGCCTTATTCTATTTCCTGAAGCTTCCCATATCCTTCTCCTCTCTTTTATTTTGTGTCTCTCTCTGCCTCTCTCTCTCTCTCTCTCTTTCTCTCTCTCTCTCTCTCTCTCTCTCTCTCTCTCTCTCTCTCTCTCTCTCTCTCTCTCTCTCTCTCTCTATCTCTCTCTCTCTCTCTCTCCCTCCCCCCTCTCTCTCTCTCTCTGTCTCTCTCTCTCTCTCTCTCTCTCTCTCTCCCCCTCTCTCTCACTCACTCTCTCTCTCTCTCTCTCGTAAACATCCTGCGTTTTGTATCCTTCCTTCTCCTCTTTTTCCTACTCATCCTATTTCTTGAGGCTTTCCATCTCCTCCTCCTCCTCCTCCTCCTCCTCCTCCTCCTCCTCCTCCTCCTCCTCCTCCTCCTCCTCCTCCTCCTCCTCCTTCGCTTCCATTTGGCCTTTGAAGTTCCTTAAGGAGCTCTATCTAGGAGAGGAGAAATCTGCGGAAAAGATGTGGGAGATTTTTGCTTCTTAAAGGGTTGAAGACGTAATTAAATCGGTTTCTTGAGGGAGGGGGAGGGGGAGGGGGTTGAGGATGGAGGTGGGGGTGTGGGGTTGAAGGGGTGGTGGTGAGGTTGGGGGGTGAGGTGGGGGGTGGGGTGAGGTGGGGGTGGAGTGAGGTGGGGTGGAGTGAGGTGGGGGGGGTTGAGTGAGGTGGTGGGTGGAGTGAGATGGGGAAGGAGTGAGGTGGGGGGTTGAGGTGAGGTTGCTGGAGGTGAGGTTGGGGTTGAGGTGAGGTTGGGGGTTGGAGGTGAGGTTGGGGGTTGGAGGTGAGGTTGGGGGTTGGAGGTGAGGTTGGGGGTTGGAGGTGAGGTTGGGGTTGGAGGTGAGGTTGGGGGTTGGAGGTGAGGTTGGGGGTTGGAGGAGGTTGGGGGTTGGAGGTGAGGTTGGGGGGTTGGAGGTGAGGTTGGGGGTAGAGTGAGGGGGGTGGAGTGAGGTGGGGGTTAGAGTGAAGTGTGGGGGTTTGAGTGAGGTTGGGGGTTGGAGGTGAGGTTGGGGGAGGAGCAGGGGTGTAGGAGTGAGGGTGGGGTAGGGATAGGAGGTAGGAGTGTGGGCGAGTTGGGTTGGGAATGGGGGGAGGGGGGGAGGTTTGGTGAGGGGTGTAGGAGCAAGGGGGTTGGGTGTGGGGGTGAAGAGGTGGGCGGGGGTGGGGATGAGATGGGGTACGGGGTTGGGGGCAAGAAGGAAGTATCCTTGTGTCAGAATGATCAGAAGATTCATTTCTTTCTCTCATTTTTTTCTTTCTATCAGGATTATCAACGTGATTTTTTATATTGCAATGAAAGGCATAAGAGAAGAAACATCAACTAATGATCCATTTGGTTCCATTATGTTTATTTTTTTTGTTTCTTTTCAAAGCGTCCACGTAGAAAATAATCCAAACTTGAACAAAGAGATATTAAAACAATATCAACAATGAAGTCAAAAAACTTACAAAAATTCTTTAATCTATCATCATCTCATCAAAATAAAGAAAAAAGATTATATTAGACACTGCCATTCGTTCTTTCCAATAAAGGCGCTTTTGAGGAATCTTTTTTCGCCGTTGCAGCTTAACCTAATAACGGTTCGTCATTATCGCGACCTTTTGAAAATCCGGAAATGAGAGGATCTGATTCTGGAAGGAATAGATTTATCTATCTATTTATCTACTTATGTCTATCTATTTATCTGTCTATTTATGTCTATCTATTTATCTGTGTATTTATGTCTGTCTATTTATCTATCTGTCTGTCTACCTATCTATCTTTCATCTACCTATCTGTCTATCTATCTATCATCTATCTATCTGTCTACTTATCTATCTATCTATCATCTATCTATCTATCTATCTATCTATCTTTCTATCTGTCTATCTCTTTATATGTATATTACGATAGTTTGATTTCCCTGGCATCTAATTTTCTCTTTTTTAATCGATTTTTCTCGTGTTTTTTTGCTGGATGCATTTTGTTATTCGCCCTAAATGAGGCAATTATCGAATTTGTTACTAAAAATGGCATGCGTTTGTTCCATTAATCAGACGGTGTTTGATGCGCTTCTAAATAAATGAGACACCGCTTGTAACTTCGAGTTGGCTGGCATTCGCTTTACGTAAGCCATTAATATCCTCTTTTCTCTCTCCTCTCATATTCTGCTTTATCGCTGCTTTTCCCTCCCATTTTTCCGGGCGAGGAACAAGATAAATTGTTCATCGTGGTCATAACCGAGAGAAAATATCTTCGCGAGGAAAACATGTGGTCGTTAGCAGCGCCTAAATACTGCTCGTTGCTGACTAATGGCGCAATTATCCTTATCGACATCCGGGACTTCGGGAGGCAAGAGTGGCGCTGGCGGCGGGAGATTTTAAAACCCAGGCTAGTGCCCGCGGGGACGCCGTGGAGGGAGGAGGTGGGAGGGATGTTTTCGCTCATTTGTGTAGATGGTTTGATTGGTATTCAAAGGGTGTTAGATTTGTATATTGTCGTTCTATTGACGTGTGAGCAAATAAAGCACGCACACATGGAGTAGCATACACACGCTGGTATGAACACAAATGAGTAAACACAATCAAAGAAAAAACAAACAAACAAACAGATCCTTGAAGTATATTTATAGTAGAAAAAAACAAAGCCAATTATAACCGCAATTACTGAAATGTAACGATGCTGTTTTAAAAGAGCAAAACAAAGAAAATACTTGGAAAGATAAAAAGCATAACACGCACATTTTAAAGACAAAGGTGGCTGCACACGCACACACACATACACATACACACACGCATACGTAAATATATATACAAATATATATACACATACACATATATAAATGAATATACACATACACATATATACATGAATATACACATACACATATATACATGAATATACACATACACATATATACATGAATATACACATATATACATACATACATACATACATAAACAGCTAAGCAGAACGACAGACAGATAAATAGATAGAGATGAATAGATATACTTGGAGAATGTTAACCCCTGTGAATAGAATCTCTCAATCTCCCCGGATGACTCATCATAAATTACATGTATACAGTCGATGGATTGTATATATGCTGTAATGCATATACATACATACATACATGCATACATACACACACACACACACACACACACACACAGACACACACACACACACACACACACACACACACATACACACACGCACATATATATATATATATATATATATATATATATATATATATATATATATATATATATATATATATATGTGTGTGTGTGTGTGTGTGTGTGTGTGTGTGTGTGTGTGTGTGTGTGTGTGTGTGTGTGTGTGTGTGTCGTCATATTCCTTTGACGACCTCCTCCGCATTAGACATTTTTGCAAAATGCGCTACAAATTTCTTCAAAATTCTTCATTAGATGTCTTTATTTATAGATACATCCGGGTTCATAATTTTTAAAGATCAAAGGGAGAACCTGAACAGGATATACTTGCAATACTAGACAAAAAAAAAGAAAGTTTTGTTCGTAAAGGAATACGTATCTCACACAAGAGCAGGAAAAGAGAGAGAGAGAGAGAGAGAGAGAGAGAGAGAGAGAGAGAGAGTGAGAGAGAGCTAGAGAGAGAGAGAGAAAGAGAGAGAGAGAGAGAAGAGAGAGAGAGAGAGAGAGAGAGAGAGAGAGAGAGAGAGAGAGAGAGGTGAGAAACAAACAAAAATTAAGATCTTGATAAGATCCCAATTATCGAGTTTGAAAAGACTTGAGTTGTGGGATGATAGTGTAAGGGAGAGAGATGGGGACACGGCGAAAATGTGGCCAAACTTAGGCAGTAGCTCTCTCTCTCTCTCTTTCTCTCTCCCCCTCCCTCCCTCCCTCTTTCTCTCTCTCTCTCTCTCTCTCTCTCTCTCTCTCTCTCTCTCTCTCTCTCTCTCTCTCCTTTTTTGTTTCTTTGTCTTTGCATGTCTGTTTCTTTTATTTTCTTTCCACTTATCTATCTATCTTTGTTCACACACACACGTACACAGTCACACACTCACGTACGCACGCATCTCACACACAAACACACGCTCGCATTCCCTCCTTGCCATCAAGCTAGGTACCCTCTCACCTTCATACCCCTACCCCCCTCTTCCCCTCCCTCATACCTCCAACCCTTCTAATCTCCCTCATTACCCCAACCCCTCCTAACCCCCTCCCTCATGCCCCCTCATACCCCCATCCCCTTCTAATTTCCCTACACCCCAACCTCCCCTCCTAACCTCCCTCATACCTCATACCCCCTCTTCCCCTCCCTCATACCCCATACCCCCTTCCTCCACTTCCCTTTCCCCTCTTCCAAGGAACCCATTTCCCCCTTTTAAGACACTTTTCCCCCTCTTTTGTGTGTTGAGTGGCGCAGCGGTTAGCGCTTTCGTCTAGCAATCTTGTTGACCTGCGTTCGATCCCGCGCGCTGCCAGTGGATGGTCACCCCGGCCATCCCTTGCACACAGGGGGAAATTTAGAAGCAAAATAAACCAGACAATAAGTCACAATAAATAATATTGTAACAGAAGCAAAGTAAAACATATCACTGCAAAGAATATTGTAACAAATGGAATTTAAACTAAATCTAGATTTTTCAATTTAAATCTCTCTCTGTTCGAGGGTGTCTTCGAGGATCAGCTAACACTCCAATTTCAAGTCCCCCTCGAGAACGAGATCCTCCAGCTAAATCGTTATCCCTTGTCACAGAAAGAAAGAAAAAATTGAAAGAAAGGAGGAAAATAAGAGAGAGGATGTAAGGAAGAAAGTGAGAGAGAGAACGAAAGATAAAAACCGAAATTAATATAAGTGAAAGAAGGAAGGGAAGTGAATGAAGAAGGGACGGAAAATGGGAAAGAATAAAAAGATAAGAGAGAATAAAAGAAAGAAAGAGAAAGAACGAAAAAAATGAATGAGAAAGAAAGAAAGGGGGGGATGAGAAAGAAAGAAAGAAAATAGGAGAGAAAGAACATTAGAAAAAATAATAAAAAAATGAAAAAGAAAGAAGGAAGGAAAGAGAGGTAGAAAGAGTGAAAGAAAGGAAGAGAAGGGAATAGGAAAAACGAAAATATAAGAAGAAGAATGAAAAAGGAAAGAGAGAAAGAGCAAAAGAAAATGAAATAAGGAATGAACGAAAGAAATAAAAGAGAAAGAAAAAAAAAATAACGAGAGAAAGAGGAAGAGATAGAAAGAAAATAAAGAAAGGAAATAAGAAAGAGTGAAAGAGGAAAGGGATGAAATATGGAAAATGAGGGAGTTGGAAAGAGATAAAAACATATAAACAACATGATAAGATAAGAATGCAGATGAGATATCTTCGCTAGACACGGGTGTCGTTGGAATAAGCGACACGTGAGCAATGTTTCTTATTTCACACACACACACACATATATATATGCATATATATATATATATATATATATATATATATATATATATATATATATATATATATATATATATATATATATATATATATATATATATAAATACACATATATATAATATATATATATATGTATATTTATAATATATATATACATATATATATATATATAATATATATATACATATATAATATATATATATATATATATATATACATATATACATAATATAATATATATACATAAATATATATATATATATATATATATATATATGAATATATTATATATATATTATATATATATATATTACATATATATTCATACTTTTTGTGTGTGTGTGTGTGTATGTGTGTGTGTGTGTGTGTGTGTGTGTGTGTGTCTGTGTGTGTGTGTGTCTGTGTGTGTGTGTGTGTGTGAGTGTGTCTACACACACACACACCTATATATATATATATATATATATATATATATATATATATATATATATATATATATATATATATATATATATATAGGTGTGTGTGTGTTTGTGTGTAGTAAGTATTGATCTATCTTTCATCTCAGCCTAAAAGGTCTGTCTTGAAGCTCTACAGAACGCTTTTCACTTTCTTCTGAGACGAACGAGAGAACGAAGAAGAAAATGGAGAAGAAAAAGAGAAGGTTTTCTTTACAAACACTCATTTATCTAATACCCGACCTCATCAATTAACGTCATATATATATATATATATATATATATATATATATATATATATATATATATATATATATATATATGTGTGTGTGTGTGTGTGTGTGTGGGTGTATGTAAACATACTCTCCTCTAGAAGTTTTCATCATCTCCGAACATTATCACGGAAGAAAAAAAAAAAAAAGAAAATGGATAAAAAGAAAAAAGAAAAAGGGAAAAAGGAGAAAAAGGAAAAAGAGGGAGAGAGAAAAAAGAAGAAAGAGAGAGAAAGAGAGAGAAAGAAAAAAGAAAAAAACAGAAAAAAAGAAAGAGAAAAAAAAAGCTTTTCCATTCCCGTCTCCAGGCCTTTGAGTGGCAGCTGCCCATCACGCAACTGCCCTGATTGATGTTGCAATGTTGCTCTTCGGCCAAGCTGCGCCGGTCTGGCTTCCCCTTGCAAGCATTAGCGCTCACCTGGTGCGCCGGAAATCCTCGGCGTGCAATAACTATCATGGGCGGGATGTGGCTGCGGGCGGCGGGTGGGGCTCAGGTATTCATTCTCATGGTGGGATGTGCGTCGTGCATACGTGCATGAATATGGACATTATATATATATATATATATATATATATATATATATATATATATATATATATATATATATATATATATATATATGTATATATATATATATATATATATATATATATTTTATATATATATATATATATATATATATATATATATATATATATATATACATAGATATATATATATATATATATATATATATATATATATATATGTATATATATATATATATTTTAATTTGTAAATAATATATATATATATATATATATATATATATATATATATATATATATATATATATATATATATATATATATATAAATATATATATATATATATATATATATATTATATATATATATATAAATATACATACATATACATATATATATATATATATATATATATATATATATATATATATATATATATATATATATATATATATATATATATATATATATGTATATGTATATATAAATATATGGTAACGAACATTATGCATATATAAATAATAAGTTATGTGTGTTGTGAATGAAAAAGTATAACTATTTATAGTTTTTTTTTTTACGCACGTGCGTCCTTAAGGAAACATTTCTATTTGCGTTTCCATAATTTATCGGAAAACACGAAAGAGTTTTATTATCACAAAAAAAATCCACTTATACAATCCTCCTTCTCGCCAACACACAAACACGTAAAAATACTTCAATCTTCCTCGTTTCAACCAATAACTTTTCACCTTCCCACACGCTCTTATATTCTCCTCAAGTTTATTAAAGTTGATAAAAAAAGGTAGAAAACGTTTTCCAGCGTTGGTTTTCAGTCTGTCGAATAGCAAACTTGATATTGCGTCTGAGAAACGTTCCCGGTATATAAGTATAGGTACGTTTCTCAGAGCGACAAGTTGGCTTTTTTTTATACAGTGTTGGATTCTGTTTATAGTAGCTTTTTATAGAGTTGAATTCTGTTTCTAATAAGGAAAGCGGGGAAAAGGAAGGGAATTTATAGTGTTGTATTCTGCTTATACAAAGGGGAATTGAGAAGAGAAGGGAGATACATAGAGCGTTGTATTCTGTTGTATACAAAGGGGAGTTAAGAAGAGAAAGGAACTTTATGTAGTCTTGTATTCTGTATATATGGCTGAGAGCCGGGAAAAGAAGGGAGGTTTATATGGTGCTTTGCTCTGTTTATACAAAGGGGAGTTAAGAAGAGAAAGGAACTTTATGTAGTGTTGAATCCCTTTTATACGAACGGAGGCGGGGAAAGAAGGGGGATTCATAGAGTGTTGTATCCCGTTTATACGAAAAGAAGGGGAAAAGAAGAAAGGTTTATATCATGTATTCTGTTTATACAAATGGGAGTTAAGAAGAGAAAGGAACATTATGTAGCGTTGTATCCTGTATATCCGAAAGCAGGCAGAGAAAAGAAGGAATATTTATATAGTGTTGTATCCTGTTTATACAAAAAAGGATTTGAGAAGAAAAGGGAGCTTTAAATGGCATAGAAATCTTTTTACACGAAAGAGAGCGAGAGAAAGAAGGAAAATAGATTCATATATAGTACTGTATCCTATTTAAAAGGGGAATTGAGAAGACAAAAGAACTTTATATAGTGTTGTACCCTATATTTTCAAAAGAGGGAGGACGAATGAAAAGATATTTAAATAATATATCCTGTTTATACAAAGTCGAGCTGAAAAGAAACTTTATCTAGTGTTTTAATCCGTTTATATGACAGAAAGTGGAGGAAGGGAAGAGAAGAAATTTATATTGTATTGCATCCTGTTTATACGAAAGAGAGAGGGGAAAGGGAGGGAGAGAATAAGAGAATAAAAGC
>NC_091567.1:33689905-33692405 GCF_042767895.1 Penaeus vannamei
ACACACATACATAAATGAATGATAAATACATAAATAAATGGATGATAAATACATAAATAAATGGATGATAAATACATAAATAAATGGATGATAAATACATAAATAAATGAATATGTATATGTATGTATATATAAACATATATATCTATTTAAATATATTAAAAATATTTATATATTTCTCCTTCCTTCTCACCCTCCATTCCTTCTCTCCTTCTTTCCCCTTTTTCCTTCTCTGTCACCCTCTTTTCCTTTTCTCTTTCTCTTACCCTCTTCTCTTATATATATATATATATATATATATATATATATATATATATATATATATATATATATATATATATATACATACATAAATATATACATATATACACACATTTTTCTCTCTAGTGTTATATCCTACGACATTATTATTATCACTATTATTATTATTATAATTATTATCATTGCTATCATTATTGCTATTACAACAACAATAATGATAATAACAATGGTAATGATAATAATGATAATGATAATACAAATCATTTATATCATTATCATTATTTTTTATTTTCATTATCATTATCATTATAACAATTGTTGCTATCAATATTATTGCTACTATCATGATAATTTATATGATTATCATCATTATCACCATCATTATTATCATGACTATTATCATTATTATAACACTATTATTATTTATGGCGAAAGGAAACATTATGTTGCCTGTCACGTTTACTTATTTCAGCTAATTTATTGTAAGTAGAATTACACAGACAATTACTTACAAATTGTGATGAAAATTTGCTTCTCCGTTGGTCATGGATTAAAGATAAATTGATTAGGCTTTCGTATTGAATCTTAAATATTTTGATATGGTTGAAAATACGAACCTTTTCGATTTCGTAAACATGTAGGGAATCCTTAGATATGTGTCGTTATTGAACAATACATGAATGTTTTTAGTTTTTCATTCTAAAAATCGTCACCACAGATACGTAAGCTAATATAATTGAAAATAATATAATTTGTGGGAGTTTATTGACCTTATGATACAAAAGAAGAAAAGGTTCGTTTGTTGATTTCAAATATATCAGGTAGATGACAGGTAGATGAGGGTAGATTACAAGTAGATATGTAGATAAAAAATACAGTGTAAGTAGGTTGTCTAAGAAAAGACATTTCCTCATGAGCCTTACCTTGCCATAATTTCTTAGTTTTTTTTATGCATTACATTTTATTTGATATAGATTTAAATCGATTTCGGAAACGCTTTTTCAATATTAATCTTCACCTTTATTATAAGCATCACTTTTCCATATAGATTTACATCGATTTTGGAACTATTTAGATATTATTCATGGACGTACTTTCCTACCTTCCCTTTCATTATGTGTATTATATATATTTTTTGCATATAATTTAAATCTCTATCGGAACTACTCTTTTAATATCATTTATTCACGTGTTCTGCTATTCCCTATTCTTTATTTTTCACCACAGTTTCCCCTCCACAATGTAATATGCTTTGTCCTCCAAGGCTCTATTTTGTGGTGGGATGATTCTGGTCCTGCTCTCTCTCTCTCCCTCTCTCTCTCTCTCTTTCTCTCTCTCTCTCTCTCTCTCTCTCTCTCTCTCTCTCTCTCTCTCTCTCTCTCTCTCTCTCTCTCTTTCGTGAATTTTCTTCCTTTTTATGTTTCTCTTTTCTTTCGTCGTTTCGGGTGTGTTATTTTTGTTTTCGTGAGTGATGGTATGTTTATTTGTTAATTTGATTCTGGTTCTGCTCTCTCTCTTTTTTCTGTGACATGTTTTTGTGAATTTTCTTTCGTTGCTTTGGGTATGGGTGTTTTTTTTTTTTTGGGGGGGGGGAGTTTGATGTTGTCTATTTGTTAATCTCTCTCTCTCTCTCTCTCTCTCTCTCTCTTTTCTTTTTGCTGTGTCGTGTTCGTGCATTTTCTTTTTTGTTTCTCTTTTCTTTCGTTGTTTTGGGTGTTTTTTTTATTTTGATGTTATGTTTATTTGTTAATGTGACTGTTTGTTTGTTTTGACTTTTTAAACATCTTTTTTGGGTTTGTCTGCCTTTTTAATCTTCATTCTTTTCTGTTTATGTTTTACGTTATTTTTTTCATAATTCTTTTTCTCATTTCTTTTTTTTTTTAATCAGTGTCATATGCTTTCTGCTGTATAAAGTTGATTCATTATTTTTTTTTATTTACTTTGAATATTTCTATTTTATTATATTTTTGTCTTATTTTTTACACTTGAATATATAAAACGACTCTTTAATTTCTTTTTATCATGCATTCACAGATGCGCTGTGAGAGACTGTACAAACGTATCAAAGAAGAAGAAGAAGAAGAAGAAGGAAATTAAAACTAAAATTAAAAAATAACATAAAAAATAGGAAGATGAAGGTTAAGGAGAAGGAGGAGAAAAAGAAAGAGAAAGAAAAAGGAAAATAAGGAGAAGGAGAGGGAGGAGAAAGAGAAAGAGGAAGAGAAAGGAAAAGGAGGAGA
>NC_091567.1:33699905-33704905 GCF_042767895.1 Penaeus vannamei
CCAAAATCTCTCACATATATTAGACGAAAAGCAAGGTTCTGTGGGAGACTCTGCGGTTCACTCATGGGGATCTACTCTGTGGTTCTCCCCTGTGGTTCTTCTCATTGGTAATCCCCTGTGGTTCTCTTTTCTTTGATTCCCCCATGGTTCTCTCCTGTGCTTCTTCTCAGTGCTAATCCCCTGTGGTTCTCTTCTCTTCTTTGATTCTCCCATGTGGTTCTCCTCTTTGGTTCTCTTTTGAGGTTCTCCCCTGTAGTTCTTCTCAGTGGTAATTCCCTGTGGTTCTCTTCTCTTCTTTGATTCTCCCTTGTGATTCTCTTTTCTTTGATTCCCTTGTGGTTCTCCTCTTTGGTTCTCTTTTGAGGTTCTCCCCTGTGGTTCTTCTCAGTGGTAATCCCCTGTGGTTCTCTTTTCTTTGATTCCCCCTTGGTTCTCCCCTGTGGTTCTTCTCAGTGGTTCTCCCCTGTGGTTCTCTTCTCTTCTTTGATTCTCCCTTGTGATTCTCTTTTCTTTGATTCCCCCATGGTTCTCCTCTTTGGTTCTCTTTTGGGGTTCTCCCCTGTGGTTCTTCTCTGTGGTAATCCCTTGTGGTTCTCTTCTCTTCTTTGATTCTCCCTTGTGATTCTCTTTTCTTTGATTCCCTTGTGGTTCTCCTCTTTGGTTCTCTTTTGGGGTTCTCCCCTGTGGTTCTTCTCTGTGGTAATCCCTTGTGGTTCTCTTCTCTTCTTTGATTCTCCCATGTGAATCTCTTCTGCGGTTTTCCTCTTTGGTTCTCCTTTGTGGTTCTTCTCTGTGGTTCTCTTCTCTTCTTTGATTCTCCCATGTGGTTCTCCCCTGTGGTTCTTCTCTGTAGTCTTTCTCGGTGTTTTTCTTCTGTGGTTCTCTCAGGGGGATGCCAGGTTCCCTTCCCGGCCTCAGCCTCGTCAATTTGCCCGAATCACGAACTTCGGCGATTGATCTGTTGACCTCTCTTTCTTCGTGACCTCTGACCTCGTCGATGATACATGACCTCCTGAGAATGACCTCTTTTATTTTTTATTTGTTATTCATTTATTTTATTTTATTTATCTATCTTTTACTTATGTTTTTATTTTTATTTAGAATAGTTTCTATTTTATTATTTTCATCAACGGTTTTGGAAATAAGAAGGAGAGAGGGGGCGGGAGGGGGGGGTAAAACGAAAGAGAACGGAGAGGAAGAATTTACAAGCATCGGCGCTTGGATCTGTTGACCTGTCTTCCTTCATGGCGAATGGCGACGTCTCTGCGTGACCTTTGACCTGTTCGATGACACCTCCCCCTTCTCCTGGTCCTCCTCCCTCTAGAATGTTTTTTTTTTTAATTTATCTTTTTTATTTTTTTAATGCTATTGTTTGTAGTGGTTTCAGTGATTTATGTATTATTCAATGGCTACAAAATATCCTTTTAATTTCTCTTATTTTTTATCTATTTGTTTTTAATTTTTATTGAATTAATATTGCAGAGCTGTGAGGATTTTTGTCACTTCTTTTCTGATGGTTCTTGTGATATTAATATTTTTTTTTCATTACTATAAGAACTCGCCAACTTATCATAACTTTCCTTTCTATTATTTATTATGGTCTTGAAATTATCAACATTTCAATTATCACATAGTAATTTGTCCTTTTCTTTGCGTATCAATAAATTCTGAATATCTTACTTTTATCATTAGTAATATAAATAATCCTTATTATAGTAAAAATGACATAAATAATCCTAGTTTAACACTATCGTCACAATTCGCTTAAATGATGAACAACAAAAATATATATATTTTTTGTAACGAACATAATGGACATCACAAAACCGCTATGTCGTTTTATTTTCCTTTTTTTTCTTTTGTTTTGTAAATTGAAACGACGCTTTCGAACGCAATTATGAAGTCACGTGTGATGAATCGGATGTTTATTTCAGAATTGTTGAGTCGCAAAAAAAAAAAAAAAAAAAAAAATCAACTGTTTGCAATGTGGGTTTATAACGGACGCTGTTGATTGCAATAATCGTTATGATATGGTAAATAATAGCCCTGTTTGTGGTGAAGACGACTGTGATGATGAAAATGATATGATAATGATCACAATTACAGTATAACAAGAACAATTCATGATAGGAAAACAAAAATATAAAAATAAAAATGATTCAACAAATATAAAACAGAGAACCAGGATAATAGTAACAAAAATATAGAATAACGAAACAAATGCAGAATATTGTGACAATTATTTGCTAGTGAGATTCATTAGTCTGTTGTAGAGTAATCAATTGTAATTGTTCATATCAAGATAATTATATATGTCTGCGTATTATGCATTGTTTCAGTCAGCATGCTTTCATATGCTGAAAAATGTGTTAATAACAATAACAATCTGAGAAGAACAATGGTGATGATGAAAACAAAAACAGAAAAATAACGAAACATAAATAAAAAGAGGTATAATAATTATATGATAATGAGATTTATTGGTCCGTTGTAAAGTAATCACTTGTAATTGTTCATATCAAGATAATTACTGCTATCATAATTGTCATTATATCATGTATTGTTCCAGTCAGCATGCTTTCATATGCTGAAAACAATGTGATGAAAATAACAGTGATAATATAAGAACAAACATGATGATAGCAACAAAAAAAGAAAAAGAAAAAGAAAAAACGAATAAAGAAGAAGAAGAAGAAAAAAAAGAGATATAAAAAGAGGAATATAAAAAACATATGATAGTGAGATTCAATATCTTGTAGTGAATAATAAGTTATAATTAATCACATCAAGAGAGTTACCGCCATCATAAACATCATTATATAAGGAATTATCACAGTCAGTATACTATCATAAATGTCAGTATATTAAGAGTATTACAGTCCTGAATATGATACATATCCTTCCCTTCTCTTCCCATGTATAGCGAAGAACTTCCTTTCACACCTAATATATATTCTAATGGTCTCCTCCCCTCCTGGAAAGCGAGAAGAGAGAGAGAGAGAGAGAGAGAGAGAGAGAGAGAGAGAGAGACAGAAACAGAGAGCGAGAGAGAGAGAGAGAGAGAGAGAGAGAGAGAGAGAGACAGAAACAGAGAGCGAGAGAGAGAGAGAGAGAGACAGAGACAGAAACAGAGAGCGAGAGAGAGAGAGAGAGAGAGAGAGAGAGAGAGAGAGAGAGAGAGAGAGAGAGAGAGAGAGAGAGAGAGAGAGACAGAAACAGAGAGAGAGAGAGAGAGAGAGAGAGAGAGAGAGAGAGAGAGAGAGAGAGACAGAGAGCGAGAGAGAGAGAGAGAGAGAGAGAGAGAGAGAGAAACAGAGAGAGAGAGAGAGAGAGAGAGAGAGAGAGAGAGAGAGAGAGAGAGAGAGAGAGAGAGAGAGAGAGAGAGAGAGAGAGAGAGAGATAGGTAGGTAGATAGATAGATAGATAGAGAGAGAGAGGGAGAAGGGAGTGGAGAGGGGAAGGAAGGAGAGAGGGATAGAGCGGTGAAAAAGGGAAGTAGAGTGGAGCCGATAAATATGGGAGTAAATGGGACGGGGAAGAAGTACAAAGGAAGAAGGGAAGAGAAGAAGAGAATGATGAAGCGAAGGAGAATAGGAAAATAAGATAAAAGAAACGAAGGATGAAAAAATCTGAAGGAAAGAGAGAAGGGAGAAGAGAAAGAGAAAGGGAAATGAAAGGAGAGAAGTAATAGAGAGAAAAGGGAGAGGGGAGAAGCGGGAAGAAAAGAGAAAGGGAAATGGAAGAAGAAAAGGAATAAAGAGAAAGGGGGAGGAGGAGGTAAGAAGAAAAGAGAAAGGGAAATAGGAGATAAGGAATAGAGAGAAAGGGGGGAAGGGGAGAAGTGAGAAGAGAAGAGAAAGAGAAATAGAAGAAAAGGAATAAAGAGAAAGGGGGAGGAGGGGGTGAGAAGAAAAGAGAAAGGAAAATGGAAGAAAAGGAATAAAGAGAAAGGGGAGGAGGAGGTGAGAAGTGAGACGGCAGTTAAGATCACTTGAGGTACTTCTTACGGACCCCTACACCGACTGCCTCGTTAGAGATGTCGTCTGCATTTATCAAACGCCACATAAACACTTTTCTCCCCTGCAATTCTCTATTTTTTTCTTCGTTTTATCACTTCCCACTCCCACTCCCATCTCAGTTCTTCAGTTTCTCTCTCTTTCTTTGTCTCTGTTTCTCTGTCTCTCTCTTTCTCTGTTTCTCTCTGTCGCTGTCTCTCTCTCTCTCTTTCCTTCTCTCTCCCTCTCCCTCCCCTCTCTCTCTCTCTCTCTCTTTCTCTCTCCCCCTCCCCCCCCCGTCTCCCTCTCCCTCTCCCTCCCCCTCTCTCCCTCTCTCCCTCCTTCCCCCTCTCTCTCTCACTCATCGCTTCTTTTGATTTTATTTTACGACGAATTCCTTTGATAAACCGCGAGAATTGGCATCGGAGAAATTTTCAGAGGGTAGGAATCGCGGCCCCATTAACAGCGGTGAAGTGCCAGCGAGACAGAGTGCCAAAAAACGGGACATCGTCAGGATAATAAGGGTTTTTTTCTTGCGAGATATTACGTTGAATTGAACCCTTAATGACACACGCTAGTTTAAGGCGAAATTCATGGCAGATAACTAGTCGAGGCATGGCAACAGGACGCGATGGAAATGTATTAAATGTGAGATAGAAGCGAGAAGTTAAAGGAGAGATTAAGAGAGAAAAGAGAAAGAAAAGGAGAGAAAAAGGAGGAGGAAAGTTCAGAAAAATAAAGAAAAAGGAGGAGGAGACAGAAAAAAGTAGAGAAAAAAGAGAAGAAGAAAGGTATAAACGAAGGAAGAAGAAGAAGAAACAGAAAGGAAAAAAAAAGGAATAGAGAGAAAACCCAAGACCCCAAGATCGAGATTCCCCCCGTCCTCCACCCCGAGGAACCGAAGAGCCCCTTCCACTGTAGTTATTTTCACGGGAGAGCCAGAGTTCGGGCCGCAGCTTCCCCGCCAGCGATCCAGACCCGCCGACGGACACCTCACCTTTAAGC
>NC_091567.1:33719905-33722919 GCF_042767895.1 Penaeus vannamei
GACCTTTCACTTACATATATATGGACACATATACGTAGACACGCACGTATGCACATACATATAGACACACAAGCATAAAAATGCCAGACAGGGACAAATACATAAACAGACGCACACACACACACACACACAAACACACGCACACACACACACATATACAGTTACACACAAGCACACACACACACACACAAACACTTATACACACACACACGCACACACACACACAAACGCACACACACACAAACACACTTACACACACACACACACACACACACAAACACACAAACAAACACACACACACACACGCCCATACACATCACTCACGAATCCGTCCTCAACGCGACCCCCCCCCACCCCCCCCACCCCCGAAGTCCAGCGCGAGTTCACTCCGGGAACGAGAAAACCCCGATAAATCTAGGGGCAATAAAGGACCATCCCCGTCCTCGGTGTCCTTCGGGAGCGCTTCACGAGTCCTTCGGGGATCGACCACGGCGTCGGGGAAGGGCGTCGGGGCGGCTCGGGGCTCGGGAAGACCACACGGGGGCGGAATGTGGGCGTGGCGGGTGGCTCTGCTGGCAGGACTCGCGGGGAAGGTGCTGATGCTGTACTAATAATAACAATAATGATAATAAATAATGATAATGATAATAATGATTATGATAATTAATAATAATAATAACGATAATAAAGATGATAATGATAATAATGATAATGATAATGATAATAATAATGATAGTAACAATAGCAAAGATGATAATGATATATATCAGGCTAAAATGATAATGATAATGGTGATAATAAAAATGATAATAACAATAGCAATAATGACAATAATGATAATATTGATAGAGGTTGTATTAACAATGATAATGATGATGATAATGATAATAATGATAAGGATAACGCATCTAATATTAAAATAAAGATAATGATGATGACGCAGATGAAAATAATGACAACAATGAAAATTTACAAGGAACCAAAAAAAAAAAAAAAAAAAAAAAAAAATCAACTTATAACAAGGGTACATATAAATTCAAATCGAATCCAAGACACATACACACACACACACACACACACACACACACACACACACACACACACACACACACACACACACACACACACACAAAAAAAAAAGTAACATGACACAACACATCTTTTCGTATTATCCCTTATCCCTCCCCCCCCCTCTCCCCCCCCAATCCCCCCTAAAAGATTCATTTTCCTTGGCTTTTTTCCTTTTTCTTTAATCTCGGGGCTAAGCGAGAGCACGAAATTGAAACAACACACATTTCTTTGGCTGCATTTATTGCTTCCTCAACAGAGAAATTTTCGTTTTTTTTTACCATCAACAAAAACAAATATCTTTATCAGCCAAGAGACTGGGATATTGTACAGAGAGGGGGGGGAGGGGTAGGAGGGGAGGGGGAGGAATGAGTGAGAGAGAGAGGGAGGGATGGAGGGAGGGATGGATGGAGGGAGGGAGGGATGGAGGGATGGATGGATGGATGGAGGGAGGGAGGGAGGGAAGGAGGGAGAAAGAAAGAGAGAGAGAAAAAGAGAGAGTGAGAGAGAGAGAGAGAGAGAGAGAGAGAGAGAGAGAGAGAGAGAGAGAGAGAGAGAGAGAGAGAGAGAGAGAGAGAGAGAGAGAGAAAATAGATAGAAAAACA
The DNA here is from genome assembly GCF_042767895.1 of Penaeus vannamei. Lineage (NCBI taxonomy): Eukaryota > Metazoa > Arthropoda > Malacostraca > Decapoda > Penaeidae > Penaeus > Penaeus vannamei. The sequence continues at coordinate 33,721,579 of NC_091567.1, forward strand.
TACAAAGAAAAACGTAATCAAAATATTATCATAAGAAAAAAAAAACACAAATGAAAAACCAGAAGAAAACAATAAGAAATACAAAGAAAGAATAAATAAATAAATAAATAAATAAATAAAAACACCCCCACACCCACAAAACAGAAAACGCAAAGAAATTCAACAAAGAAAACGGGAATTTCTCCAGCGCATGGCAGCTACCGTCGAGATTCTCCAATAAGAAAGTGGAATTATGACCCGTATTGTTATCCGGCGAAAATTGTTATCTATAAATCCAGCAAGCTTTGTCCTTCCCAGCGAGTCTGTCTCCTCACAAGTGCGCTGAGGAGGAGGAGAGAGGCGAGATTCTGTCCTCACTCTCGCTTCGGGATCTGTCTGGGTGGAAGTTGCGTCGGAGAGTGTCTTGGGAGAGGAGGGAAGGGAGAGGAGGGAGGGGAGGGAGGGAAGGGAGGGAAGAGAGGGAAGGGAGGGAGGGAAGGGAAGAGGGAATGGATGGAGGAGGGAAGGAAGGGAACGGAGGGAGGAGGGAAGGGAGGATGGAAGGAGGGAAGGAGAAACAGGATGGTAAGGAGGGATGGAACTAGGAAGGGCTTTCGGAGAGGAGGAAAGGAGGGAAGGGGGAAAGAGGGAAAGAGGGTAAGGAGGGAGAGAACGATGAAGGACTATGGGAGTGAAGGAGGGAAAGAGGGAGAGAAAGAGGGAAGGATGGAGGGAACTATGAGGGACTTTCGGAGAGAAAGAGGAATGGGGGGGAAGGAGAAAAGGAGGAAAAGAACGAAGGCGGGAAGGAGAGGCGGGGAGAGAGAAAGGAAGAGGGAACGAAGGAAAAAGAGAAGGAGGGAAGGAAGTAAGAAAAGAGGGAGACAAAGAAGGAGGAAAGGGGGAAGGAGGGAAGGAACTAGGAAGACCTATCGGAAGGAAGGAGAGACGAAAGGGGAGAGGAAGGGAAAGAGGGAAGGATGAAGGAAAATAAGGAAGAAGGGAGTAAGGAAAAGAGGAAGAGAGGAAGGGAGGGAGCGAAGAAGGGAAGGAGGGAAAGAGGAAGAAGGAAGGACAAAAAAAGGAAGAAAGGATTATGGAAAACAGGAAGAGAGGAAGGGAGGTAAGAAGGGAAAGAGGGGAGAAATAAGGAAAAAAGGAAGAACGGAGTAAGGAAGAGAGGAAGGGAGGGAGGGAAGAAGGAAAAGAAGGAAGAGGGAGGTAATGAAGAGAAGAAGAGAGGAAGGAAGGGACGGAAAAAGGAAAAGAAGGAATAAGGAGGCAAGGAAGTTCGGAAGAGAGGAAAGGAGGGAAGGAAGAAGGAAAATAAGGAAGGAGGGGTGGAAAGGGAAAGGGGGAGGG
>NC_091567.1:33735919-33743419 GCF_042767895.1 Penaeus vannamei
CATCATTATTATGATGATGATGATGATGAAGATGATGATTATCAATAATATCATTATTACTATCATAAGTCATACTAATATTAACATAACTATTATCATCGTCGTATCTATTATAATTAGTAGTAGTGGTATCATTATCATTATCATTACTATTACTATTGCTATCATATTGTCATTATTACCATTATCAATATTGATATTATCATCATCATTATTATGTTTATTACCATTATTATCAGTATCATCATCATCATCATCATTATTATTATCATTACCAATATATTTATTATTATCATTATCAATATTATGAATATTGTTATCATCTCTATTATATCATTAATAATAATTATTCTTATAACTTTTATTATTTTTATCATTATCATTATTATCTTTATGAGTATGATAATAAAACTAAAACTAATGAGACTACAACAACAATGATAACATTATCAACGAAAAGGATTAATTCCATCATCATCATCATCATCATCACCTTCATTATAATAATTGCAAAATTTATGTTGATAATAACAATAATAATGATAATAATAATGATAATGATAATTTCAGTAGTAGTAGTAGTAATAATAATGATAATGATAATAGTAATAATAATAATAATAATAATAATAATAATAATAATAATAATAATAATAATAATATTGATGATAATAATAATAATAATAATGGTAATAATAATGTTAACAATATTAATGATAAAGATAATAAAAGTAAAAATGACAATAATAATTACAACAACGATAATAATTTCAATAATAATATTATCAATAACATCAATAACAATAATATCACTGTTAATGATAATCATTATATCATAATCACCACACGATCATCACAGTCACTCTATCTATGCAGTGAAAATAAAATGTACACTAACAAGACAACACGAATTTCCTCTGATATCCAGTCCCAAAAATAAAAACACCAGTTACTTATATATATGTATATATATATATATATATATATATATGTGTATATATATATATATATATATATATATATATGATTATATATATGTATATATATATATATATATATATATATATATATATGTATGTATGTATATATATATATCTGTATGTATATATATATATATATATATATATATATATATATATATAATATATATATATTTATTATTTATTTATTTATTTCTATTTTATTTTTTTTCTTTTTCTTTCTTTCTTTCTTTTTTTTTACTTATTTATTTTTCCTTTGGATCTCTAAACCCACATCGTCGAGACAGCTAGCATTACATACTCTTACAGCATTCAATAAAGACAGGTCATCACAGTGTCATCATTCTCTCCCTGTGTTCTATTTCACCCGGTCAAACACTCTATGTCTTGGGGTGTTGTGTTTTAGAGCCAGGGAGCCGGTATGGTAATGTTCTTTCTCAGGTTTTATATTGATTTTTGTTTTTTATTTTTTACATTTTCTACGATTTTTTAAAAATTCTTTTTTGTATTTGTTTGTCTGTTTGTATCTTACTTATTCCTCTCTCTTTCTCTCCCCCTATCTCTTTCTATCTCCCCCCCCTATCTCTCTGTCTTCCCTTTCTCTCTCCCTCCCCTCCCTCCCTCTCTCCCTCCTCCCTCCCTCCCTCCCTCCTTCTCCCCCCTCCTCTCTCTCTCCCTCCCTCTCCCTCTCTCTCTCGCCATCCTTCCGTAATATGCGAAAGGAAAGAGAGGACAAGGATTTGGCATGAATGATTCCCCAACGACATTCGACGCCAAATCGTGTTTTCATAAACCTTCAGAGTGTATCTACCGCAGCGCCCTCGTGTTTATGTATCATGGCCGGCCGATGGACAGACAGATTAAACATCCTTTTTTTCATGTTGATAACGTGTTTGCCGCGTTGTCGGGCGGAGAGAGACGACATAAAGCAATAGCAGGTCGTTTGAGAGTTTCGTTTTTCGACATTACGACCGGAATCGACGTCGAAAGTAAGTCACGTAGTCTTTGTTCGTTTTTTTGGGCGAGACTGAATTGCCGCAACATTAAACAGCCGACGGGCGCAATGGCGGTCCCACTTCGTCAGCATTTGTCAGATTTGCATTTGGGTGTGGGATGGGGAGGGGAGGGTGTGTGGGGGGAGGGAGGAGAAGATGTGTGGGGAGGGGGAGGGATGTGTGTGGGGGGGAGGGGTGGGATGTGTGGGGCTTGGAGAGGGGAGGGAGATGTCGTCTGCGGGGGAGGGGAGGGTGTGTGTGTGGGTGGAAAGGGTGTGTGTGGGGGGAGAGGGGAGGGGAGGTGAGGAGAGGGTGTGTGTGGGGTGGAAAGGGTGAATTGTGTGTGGGGGGAGGGGGAGGATGTGTGTGTGGGGGAGAGGTGTGTGGGAGGAGGAGGGTGATGTGTGGTGGGGGAGGGAGAGGGGATGTGTGTGTGGGGGGAGGGGAGGTGTGTGTGTGAGTCGTGTGAGTGTGTGTGTGTGTGTGTGTGTGTGTGTGTGTGTGTGTGTGTGTGTGTGTGTGTGTGTGTGTGTGTGTGTGTGTGTGTGTGTGTGTGTGGATGTGTAGTGTATATGTGTGTGTGTGTGTAAGTTTGTGCGTTTATTTGTGTGTGTGTGTGTGCATATGTGTATAGTATGTATATATGTGTGTGAATTATTTTGCTTGTTTAGCCTGCATGTACATGCATTTGTCCACATATACGCCTCCGTATGCCCTTGTACGTGTATGTATGTATGTCCACATATACGCCTCCGTATGCCCTTGTACGTGTATGTATGTACACATATGCGCGCTTGTGTCCTCCACTCCCTTCTCCCTTGCCTTCCTTCCCCTCTCGATGCCAGGTAATAGAACCACCTTCTTTCTTAATGACCCAAGACGACAGGAGGACTAATACGCTCTTTATGGTGACTCCCCAGAGCCTATTATGACGACAAGGACTCCTGATGGTGAGCGATGGCACCATATCCTGCGGTCTCGGGAGAATCCTAACTACCTCTTCTAAATGGGTTGAGGGTGGGTGGAGGGTGGGGGAGGGGTTGAGGGTGGGTGGAGGGTGGAGGGTAGGGGTTGAGGGGTGGAGGGTGGGGATGGGTGGAGGGGTGGAGGGGTGGAGGAGTGGAGGGAGAGGGAGTTTGAGGGGTGGAGGAGGGTGGAGGGGGAGGGAGTGGAGGGGTTGAGGGTGGTGAGGGGTGGAGGGGGGAGGGGTGGTGGGGTGGAGGGGGGAGGAGTTGAGGGGTGAAGGGGAGGGGAGGGGCTAAAGGGGCTGTTGATGGCCTTTCAGTCTGCCAGATTTTGGTTTCGGTGTCACGAGGGGGCGTTTGCTGTTGGAGGGAGGATTTCTTTTTGTAGATTCTTTGTTTTGTTTGTGTGATTTCCCTCTGGCTCTGTCTTTGTCTTTGTCTGTCTGTCTCTCTTTCTCTCTCCCTCTCTATCCCTCTCTCCTCTTTCTTTCTTTCTCTCTCTCCTCCTTTCTTTCTCTCTCTCCTCCTTTCTTTCTTTCTCTCTCTCCTATTCTCTCTCTTTCACTCTCTCTCTCTCTCTCTCTCTCTCTCTCTCTCTCTCTCTCTCTCTCTCTCTCTCTCTCTCTCTCTCTCTCTCTCTCTCTCTCTCTCTCTCTCACTCTCTCTCTCTCTCCTCTCCCCCCCTCTCTCTCTTCTCGCTTAACATTTTATTTCATCTGTTGAGTAACCAGTTTTTATACTAAACGCCATGATAATATTACCTACCTCATTTTGGCTGCGTTCTATCATACATATGTATATATTTGTCATTTTCCCCGCAATGTCTTATGAGTTAATTTCATCTATACAAAAACAGGAAAATCTAAGTTTGAATTTTAATCGTTCTTTCTTTCAATCAAGTTCTCTTGCTCATTCACTCTCCTTTTCCCTTCCCGTTATTCTTTAGAGCCCTCTTATTCCTTTTATTAATCTCTCTCCTCTCCCCCTCCTTTTCCTTATTCAACTATTTATTTTCTCTTTTCCTCTCTCTTCGTCGTTATTTCCTTTATTTAGTAACGTCCTTTCTCTTTTTCCTGTGGTATTCTGTCTTTAGCAGATCTCACTCTTCTCCATTCTATCTCTCCCCCTCATTTTCCCGTTTTGTTTTCTTTTACCTCGCTCCTTCTTCTCTCTCTCTCTCTCTCTCTCTTTCCCTCTTGCTTCTCTCTCTCTCTCTCTCTCTCTCTCTCTCTCTTCTCTCTCTCTCTCTCTCTCTCTCTCTCTCTCTCTCTCTCTCTCTCTCTCTCTCTCTCTCTCTCTCTTTTCCCTCCTCTCTCTCCTCCCTCCTCCTCCTCCCTCCCTCCCACTCCCTCTCCTCCCTCCCTCCCTCCCTCCTTCCCTCCTTCCCTCCTTCCCTCCCTCCCCCCTCCTTCTCGCTCTCTCTCTCTCTCCCCTTCTCTTTCTTGCCCACTCCTCTCTCTCTTCCAAAACCCACAATCCAAAAGCCAAAATATCTTTGTTCGTGAAAGAGATAGACAGACAGATAGATAGATAGATAGATAGATAGATAGATGGATAGATATAGAGAGTGAGAGAGAGTGAGAGAGAGAAGGAGAAAGAAAAAGAGAAAGAGAGAAAGAAAAAGAGATAGAAAGCGAAATATAGATAGATAGACAGATAGATAGGGAAAGAAAGATAGATTGAAAAAGAGAAAGTGAGATAGATAGATAGACAGACAGAGAGAGAGAGAGAGAGAGAGAGAGAGAGAGAGAGAGAGAGAGAGAGAGAGAGAGAGAGAGAGAGAGAGAGAGAGAGAGAGAGAGAGAGAGACAGAGAGAGAAAGAGACAGAGAAAGAAACAGAAACAGAGAAAGAGAGAGGAAAAAGATAAAAAAAACATACATAAAAAGGGCAAACGAGACAGACAGACAGACAGACAGACAGACAGACAGACAGAAAGTCCCCCAAAATCCCTGTAGTGGAACGGGAATCTCCGCCTCTCTCTCCCTCGGCCTTTACTTGCTGACTCCAGAGGCCGGCGGTGGTCAGGCGGAAGGAGCGAATCAGGTGATGGGTTCGGCGTGGGGGTGGGGAGGGGGGAGGGGTGTATGGGGAGGGAGGAGGAGTGGGAGGAAGGGGTTGGAGTCAGAGGGTGGGAGGAGGAGGGAGAGGGGAGGAAGGGCCGAATCAGGTGCTGGAGTTTAGGGGTGTGGGGTGGGAGGGGGTGGGGGAGAGAGGAGGAGGGAGTGAGGGAGGAGGGTGGGGGGAAGGGGGAGAAGGGAGGAGGAGCCGGGTGGGAGAGGGGGTTAGGGAGAGGAGGAGGCAAAGGAGTGGGAAAGGAAGAGGTGGGGAGAGGGAGGAAGAGTGGGGGGGAAGGGGGAGGAAGGGAGGGGTGGAGGGGGAGGGGAGGGAGGAGGAGTGGGGAGGGGTTAGGGGGAGGAAGGGAGGAGGGAGGGGAAGGGCCGAATCAGGTGCTGGAGTTCGGGGGTGGGGGAAAGGAGGAGGAGGGAGGAGGAAGAAGAGGTAGAGGGAGAGGAGGAAGGGGGTTGGGAGAGGGAGGGAGGTGGGTGAGGGGAAGGGGGTGGAGGTAAAGGGTGAGAGAGGAGGAGGAGGAGGTAAAGGGAGGGAGAGAGGGAGGGGGAAGGGGGAGGGAAGAAGGGGAGGAGGCGGTAGGAGGGGGAAGGGAGAGGGGAAGGGAAGGTGAAGGGAGAAGGGAGTGGGGAAGAGGGAGGGAGGAGGAGAGGGGAGAGGGTGAAAGAAGGAAGGGTGAGTGGGAAGAGGGAGGGGGACTTAGAGGGCGTGGATGAGGTTGAGGGAGAGGTTGAGTGAAGAGAGGGAATGGGAGGGGGATGAGGAGGGGAAGAGAGAGGAATAGAGGATAGATACGTGTCCATGTGTGGGAATTGTAAGTGACATTATTTTCGCCCAATGAGACGATATTAATATTATATTAACTAAATATGATATGATATTAATTAAATCTAAAGACATATTAATAATAATAAAAACACATTCGCCTATTATGATATAAATTAAATATAAAGACATTTTGATAAAAAAAAAAAATTCGCCTACTATGGTGTGAATTAAATCTAAACACACTTACATTCACAAAAAACACACATTCAAACTTCATATACATACACAAATACACAAAAAAAACGTACAGAATCGCATGTAAACTATGTGACAAAATTCAAATACCTTAAAAAATTGGGTCGTCAAATCAGAAAAGAAAAAGAAGAAGAAGTAAAATCTAAAGGATCTTAAATAAAATAAAATGTAAAGCGAAATATCAAGCCCTAAGAAGCAGAAGCAGAAGAAGAAAAAGAAGAAGAAGAAGAAACAAAATCTAGAGGATCTTAAATAAAATAAAATGTAAAGCGAAATATCAAGCCCTAAACAGAAGAAGAAGAAGAAGAAGAAGAAGAAGAAGAAGAAGAAATAAAACCTAGAGGATCTTAAACAAAATAAAATGTAAAGCGAAATATCAAGCCCTAAGAAGAAAAAGAAAAAGAAGAGATAAAATATAGAGGATCTTAAATAAAAAAAATGTAAAGCGAGATATCAAACTTTAAAAATAATAATAATAATAATAAGAAGAAATAAAATCTAGAGGATCTTAAATAAAATAAAACGTCAAGCGAAGTGTCAAGCCCTAAAAAGAAGAAGAAGAAGAAGAAGAAGAAGAAATAAAATTTAGAGGGTCTTAAAAAAAAAAAATGTAAAACGAAATATCAAACCCTAATAATAATAATAATAAGAGGAAGAAGAAGAAGAAATAAAATCTAGAGGATAAATAAAATAAACAAAAGCAAAGATGATAAGCCCCTAATAATAATAATAATACTAATAAGAAATAAAATCTAGAGGATCTTAAATAAAATAAAATGTAAAGCGAGATATCAAACCCTAAAAATGATAATAATAAGAAGAAATAAAATCTAGAGGATCTTAAACAAAATAAAACGTTGAGCGAAGTGTCAAGCCCTAAAAAGAAGAAGAAGAAGAAGAAGAAGAAGAAGAAATAAAATTCAGAGAATAAAAAAAGAAAGAAAAAATGTAAAGCGAAATATCAAGCCCTAAAGAGAAGAAGAAGAGGAAGAAGAAGAAAAAGAAATAAAATCTAGAGAATCTTATAATGGAGCTTCGATCAGTGTAGAGTCTATGACGCGACAAACGCTCTTTTTTCTCTGGTTTCAATTTCTCGAGATATGCTGAGGCTGGCGAACATTTTCACCCGTCGTAAGGGGTGTCTGGAGGTGTGTGGCAATGAGGGGAGGGAAGGAGGGAGGGAGGGGAGGGAGGGAGGGAGGGGAGGGAGGGAAGGAGGGAGGGAGGGAGGAAGGGAGAGAGCGAGGAATGGGGGAGGGAAGGAGAGAGCGAGGAAGGTGGGAGGGAGGAAGGAGAAGGAGGGAGGGAGGGAAGGAGACAGCGAGGAATGGGGGAGAAGCGATGGGGGTGGGAAAGGTGGGAGGGAGAAGAGGGAGGGAAGGTGGGAAGGAGAGGCAGAAGGTGGGTGGGAGGGAGGAAGAGAGGTGGGAGGAAGGTGGGGGAGAGGGAAGGGGGAGGGAAGGAGGGA
>NC_091567.1:33770448-33775448 GCF_042767895.1 Penaeus vannamei
GAGTGAGTGAGTGAGTGAGTGAGTGAGTGAGTGAGTGAGTGAGTGAGTGAGAGAGTGAGAGAGAGTGAGAGAGTGAGAGAGAGAGAGAGAGTGAGTGAGGAGTGAGAGTGAGAGTGAGAGTGAGAGTGAGAGTGAGAGTGAGAGTGAGAGTGGAGAGAGTGAGAGTGATGAGAGAGAGAGACAGAACAGAGAGACAGAGAGAGAGAGAGAGAGAGAGAGAGAGAGAGAGAGAGAGAGAGAGAGAGAGAGAGAGAGAGAGAGAGAGAGAGAGAGAGAGAGAGAGAGAGAGAGAGAGAGAGAGAGAGAGAGAGAGAGAGAGAGAGAGAGAGAATCACAACCTGCGTCATCCTAGGACCACTGTATTGCACAAGGGACCACCCTGGCGTGCAAGAATATCCATTTATACATACATTATGTGACCGGAGGATGGAGGAAGGAGGAAAACAGCTTGGGATTTCCTCATGGTCGAAAAGCCTGTATAGCTGGGTTAGGAATTACGGCTAAATGGTCCTTTTTATTATTTATTATTATTTTTTAAAACAGAGGTGTTTCTTAGCCTAATTTAGATGCCATTAAAATTTTGGTGGCGATCCAGATCATGATCGGATCCAGATTTTTCTTTAATGATTCATTATTATTGCAAAATTAGGAAACAGGCGTCACCAGTGTACTTGAGAAAGAAGTGATTTAAATATAATTCTTCAAGTGTGAATATTTTCATTGCATCATTGACCCTATTGCCTTGGCGGGGGTATGCGCTCTCTGAATGCTTCTAGTCATTATTATTACTATCATTATTTTCATAATTATTATTTTTATTATTGTTATTATTGTTTTTATTATTATCATTATTGTTATCATTATTGTTACAATTATTATTACTATTACTATCAGTTAATATCAGTAATTATTATCATTATATTATTATTGTTAGTATCATTATTAAAATTGTAATTACGAGTACTATTAATCCTATAGTCATGATTATGATGATGATAATTATTATCGTTATTTTCCTTTCGATTACTATTATTGTTATCATTATTGTCATTATTATTTTCATTTTGCTCTCTTTATCATTCGTATTATAATCTTTATCATCATTGTCATCACAATCATCTTTATTCCTTTTTAATCCTATCACAAATCATTATCAATAGTACTATTTCTATGATAATTATCATGATCATTCACGTAGACAGTAAGATCTTGTTTGAAGTGGTTAAGTCTTCAAAATCGTAAACTTTAATTTTCGAACACAACTTCTGTTTCCGTTTTGTGTAAGAAGGACAGGACGATAAGACACTTGAGATATGGGGCCTCTGAAGCATAAAATGAGAAAATGAAAGTTTTTGTATCAAAAGTTCACATGATACATTGTTATTATGTGAAGTTGAAGTTTCTGGCTTAATTTTGTCCTCTTATTCATTAAATTTTTTGCTCTCTCTCTCTCTCTCTCTCTCTCTCTCTCTCTCTCTCTCTCTCTCTCTCTCTCTCTCTCTCTCTCTCTCTCTCTCTCTATATATATATATATATATATATATATATATATATATATATATATATATACAAACATACATATATACATTTATACACATACATGTATATATATCTATATCTATCTATCTATCTTTACATACACACATAAATATATGTGTGTGTGTGTGTATACACATATGTGTGTGTGGGTGTACACACGCACACACCTGTATACATATATGGAGAGAGAGAGAGAGAGAGAGAGAGAGAGATGAAAAACCCATCCATACATCAGAAATAAACCCGAGTCCCGCTGGTGTGAATGACAGCAAACCCCATGGTTTTCAGAAATCTTAGCCGGCAGCGTGGGTGTCTTCAACAGCACTGGCCTGTGTCACTGGCGGTCCGTGGACTGGTCAAGGCTCACATCCCACGAGGAAGAGAATCTCATCAACCCGAACAACCTCGAGTCCTCCTCCAACTGCACGTGTGATCCTCTGTGCTCGAGTGGGTGCTGGGGAGAGAGAGGTGACAGCTGCCTCAGCCTCGAAGCCTGTTCTCCAGAGTGCCACGGGTTCCCTTGCTTTGGCACGCGCCCCGAGGAGTGCTGCCACCCTTTCTGCGCTGCCGGGTGCACGGGGCCTTCGAGTAGGGAATGCCGGGTGAGTGAGATGCTATTATCCAAATTATGTTTATTTTTGCGAGTAACCTAACCTAACCTAACGGTATAACATCTAGAAGGTGTTGTTTTAATGCAATGGCAAGTTTGCTGACCAATTTCTTCGAATGGTTTTGTTATAAAGGTTCCATTGTTGTTTTCGTGGGTTAATGGGAGGTCTTGAGAAATACCCACAATTCAATACAAGTTGCAAAATATATATAATTTAAATAACTATTGAGACTGCTATTAGAAAAAAGAATGTCACTCTTAAAGGGATGAAGGATTCGTGTGAATACTGTATATTTCCAAAGTCACGTAAGTGATATTTCTTGTATTTTATTATCGTTACTCTACTTCTCGACAGTAGCAGTAAGTATTTCGGCATACACTCATAAAATGTTGATTTACAAACACTTGAACTGAGAAATGATTATACTTACAAGCTGAACTTGTCCCTGCTAATAAACATACATAATGTAAACTACTTGATATTCTAATACAAGCAGTGAAAACAAAGAAGCTACCAAAGAAGGGACGAGAATGAAACTAAATTGTTAAGATACATGGTCTAGCAAAAATACATGCTTTACAAAATTAGATAGTAGATAGATAATATATCAATAAACACAGCAATAATGGAAATTCAAAACAGAAAGAGACAATTAAAATCGATCACCACCTGTTTATACCTCCTCACAGGCGTGCCGTTTCTTCAGTGACGATGGCGAGTGTGTCCTGGAGTGCCCCTCTGTATTCCAGTACAATGCCACGACTTCTTCCTGGGACACAGATCCTCAAGGGAAGTACTCCTTCGTCAACATGTGCGTCGAGGACTGTCCTACGCCCCTGCTTAGGGAGGGAGGAACGTGTGTCCGGGAATGCTCGCAGGGGAAGAGGGAGCAGGAAGGGGTGTGTGTTCCGTGTGAAGGCCCATGTCCTAGGGTCTGTCACGGCGTCGGTGTCGTCCATGCTGGGAACGTCCATTTGTTCGAAGGATGTACGACCATTCAAGGATCTCTAATTCTGTCAAATGCATCCTTCTCGGGGTATGATAAGACAATGCCTCATGATACAGTTATTCAAGGATATCCAGCCATGGATCCTAAAGAACTTGAAATCCTTAGTACAGTCGAAGAAGTAACAGGGTACATAGACATCCGAGCATCGCATCCTCGTCTTGCAAACCTCAGCTTCTTAAGGAATCTTGAAGTCATTGGTGGCGAGAGTCTAACTGAACACTCGTCTTCAGTCCTTATCACGGGGACCTCTCTGGAAAACCTCGGCCTTGCATCTCTCAGGACAGTTAAAGCTGGACACATCAGGATTACTGACAACACGAATCTTTGTTATGTGGAGAACGTTCGATGGGGAAAGATCATCGAAGACAGTGAAGAGAGAGTACATCTTATGAACAATGCTGAAGGTGGAAGCTGCACTGTTGCTAGTTCCGTGTGCCACGAGGCTTGCAGTGACGACGGGTGCTGGGGACCTGGGCAGGATCAGTGCCTTTCCTGCAAGAACTTCAGACTCCATAGCACATGTGTTGAGAACTGCAATATCTCCCGTGTCTTCCAGGTGGATTCCAATACCTGTGACTTCTGCCATGAAGAATGTGAAGAGCGGTGCTACGGCTTGGACTCCGACCAATGCGAACGATGTAAGAATGTGGAAAGAGGATCAAATTGCGTTCGAGAATGTTCCCCTGAAGAATTTGAAGACAATGGAGTCTGTCTTCCTTGCCATTCTAGTTGTATACATGGTTGCTCAGGACCGAACAATATCATGGGTGAAGGAGGCTGTACAAAATGTGCCAAATATGGTATAAATGGCAACTTGGAAGTGACTCACTGTCTCCCTCATGGATTCCATTGTCCAGAAGGAGACTTTTTCGACTGGTTGGTTCTCGAAGACAGCGGGAACGTATCATCAGGGTCTCGTTGTTATCTGCAATGCGATTTAAAATTTCCAAAGGGCAGCGGTGTACAGTATGACTGTAGTCACCCTTGCCCTGAGGAGTTCCAGGCATTTCAGGCTGTACCTGCATGTATTGCAGATAAGCGACATGCCCATAGAAATCTTGTCAATAAGGTAAACAGACAATTAAACAGAGAAGAACAATTTAGATATTATAATGCTTACATCAGCACTGATCGCCTATATGCTCATAACCTTGCAACGGACCTTGACAGCCTCGGGGACACGGACGAATTGCGCTTGTATGGAATGACCATCGCCATGAAAGACAATGTTGACGTCGCCAACATGCCACATACTGCAGGGCACAGGATGCTGTCGAATTACGTCCCAAAGGAGGATGCACCGATCTCTTCTTCCTTAAAGAAAGCAGGAGCCATCATCTTGGGGAAGGCTAATATGCACGAACTGGCATATGGCGTAACTAGCAGTAATGCAGCTTTTGGTCCTGTCAGAAATGCGTTCAATTCAAGCAAATTTGCAGGTGGGAGCAGTGGTGGCACTGCCACTGCCGTTGCCCTTGGGTTGGCCGATGCCGGCGTCGGGTCGGACACCGGCGGGTCTTCTCGGATCCCGGCGGCGGTGAGTGGCATCGTGGGCTTCCGTCCCTCCACGGGTCGCTACCCGCCCGGGGGCATGACTCACCTCTCTTGGACTCGTGATACCGCCGGCCCGATGGCCAGAGACGTGCGCACAGTGGCGGCGCTTGACGCTGTCATGGCTGGATCCGCCTTCAGCGAGCTTCCAACGATAAACCCGAGCGACATCCGGCTGGGGGTGCCAAGGACTCACTTCTACCAGAATCTCTCCCATGACGTTTCTGGTCGCATGGAGGAAGTTCTAAAGATTCTCTCTGCTGAAGGCATCGAATTAGTAGAAGCTGACA
>NC_091567.1:33810448-33815448 GCF_042767895.1 Penaeus vannamei
CACCAGCCCCCCCCCCCCCTAAAAAAAAGGAAACACAATAATCACAAAAAACAACAAACCAATAACACAATCTAATCAAAAATACACCCCCCCCGCAAAAAAACAGTCATATAAAACGGAAACACAATAATCACAAAAAAAAAAACAATAAACCAATAACACAATCTAATCAAAAAAATACACCAGCCCCCCCCCAAAAAAAAAAAGAACACAATAATCCACAAAAAACAACAACAAACCAATAACACAATCTAATCAAAAATACACCACAGCACCCCCCCCCCAAAAAAAAAAACAGTCATATAAAACGGAAACACAATAATCACAAAAAAAACCAACAATAAACCAAGAACACAATCTAATAAAAAAATACACCAGCCCCCCCCCCCCCCCCAAAAAAAAAAAGAAACCGAAAACACAATAATCACAATAAAAAAAAAAAAAAAACAAGAACACAATCTAATAAAAAATACACCAGCCCCCTCCCTCCCCCCCCCAAAAAAAAAATAGAAACCGAAAACACAATAATCACACAAAAACAAACAAACCAAAGAACACAATCTAATAAAAAATACACCAGCCCCCCCCCCCCCCCCAGCAAAAAAAACAGTCATATAAAACGGAAACACAATAATCACAAAAAAAAAACAATAAACCAAGAACACAATCTAATAAAAAAATACACCCCCTCCCCCAAAAAAAAATAGAAACCGAAAACACAATAATCACACACACACACAAAACGAAAAACAACAACAATAAACCAAGAACACAATCTAATCAAAAATACACCAGCCCCTCCCTCCCCCCCCTCAAAAAATAAAATAAATAAAAAATAGAAACCGAAAGCACAATAATCACCCTCGGCCTCGGACCCCCACGTCCGACCCGGCCAATGGTGCAGAGTCAACAGAGATAAGACTCGAATCCTTTCTTCAACTTTTCTCATTGGATCCTTAAGAAGGCAACGAGATCCTGTGGAGAAGGATTAGGCTCCGAGATCGGCCGCCCAGGGGGGGGGGAGGGGGAGGGGTCGATTTCCTTTATATATAGTTGGTAGGAAGGTGATTATGATTGTTTTTTTTTTATTTTTTTTATTTTTTTGAGTCGTATTTTTATCGTTGTTGTGGGTATTGTAGATTCTTGTTGGTGGTGTTGGTTTTTTTTTTTGGTCGTAATCGTTATCATCATCGTTATCATTATCGTTGTCATTATCGTCATTATCATTGCCATTATCATCATCGTCATCATTATCATAATCATCATTGCCATTATCGTCAGCATCACCATCATCATCCCCATTACCATCATCACCATCATTATCATCACCATCGCCATCATCATCACCATCCTCATCATCACCCTCACCACCAGTATCACCATCATCGTCATCACCATCACCACCATCATGAAAAAAGTGACGAAAATTTCATGAGACTTATCTTTAAGGTGCCTGTTTTTGCATGATATTTATAGCCAATATAATCTATAAATACAGTTTATGATTTCTTTTCATCTATCATTATTGTTATGATCACCATCATTATCATCCTGATCGCCATTATCATTATCATCACGATTGTTATTGTCATTTCTGTTATTATTATTTTTGTATTTTATAAGGCTGTTACCATCCGATCAGTATTTTAGGAAACCGTGCGTGTTGTGTATGTGGGTGTGAGGGTTGTATAAGCGAAAGAAAATAGAATGTACGAGCATGGAGCGAAAAGAAGGAAATATGCAAACAGAAAAACAGAATCACCCGAAGACCAATTCGATAGTTAAGAGAGGTGAAAGAATCAAAACAACCCGAAAAAAACCCTATGTGGTTACCATCACCTCCTTTAAGGGTTATTGTGACACTTGGGAGACGTCGCCGAAAAGAAAGAAAGAATGGAAAATGGAAAATAAAAAGGCCATAAAGAAAGACTGATGATACGTAATTGTAGGGTAAATTTTATTTATATATACCATTCATACTTACGGTAATCAATTTGGAAAATAAAATGTTCTTGGCGACTTCAACAGCTTCAAAGTAATGAGACTTGGATTAAAATGAATCTTGTGGTATAAAATCAACCAAATCAATAAAGACTGTCTCTGAAGCCTTACAAGGACTCTGTCAGTCTACAGGTGTTAATCTTGACCGCCGACTTCAAATAAAATTGATTGCGGGACCTAACCCCAGATAGCGCGGGGTGGCTGTACATAGTCACGGAACTAGGATGGGGACTCAGGTCGATCGTTTGGCGCGACCTGACCTGACCTTCCTTCGCTTTCGTACTCTTATCCTGACCTGCCCCGTGCTCGCCGCGTTGCCTCTCCTTTCTCTCTTTTATCCTCACTCTTCGCCCATTCGCCTTCACACCTGAAAATGGATTTCAGGAGGATTCCGAAAATGTCTCATGTATTTAAATAAATTTAGTTTATCAATAGTGAGTTTTTCTACCAGTAATGATAATGATAGTAATAATGATAATTATAATAAAAACAAATACTGATGATGATAATAGTAATTGTGACAGTGATAATTGTCCTTAAATCATTATTGTTATTCGTATCAATACTATTATTATCATTATCATTATTATTTGTACCATTACAATTATCATCATTACTATTATCGTCTTTATCATCAGTGTTGTTGTAGCTATTATTGATATTGATATTGTCGCTGTTGCTTTTGATATTTTGTTAAATTAATGTTACCAATATTATAATTATGTCAGTTATTATCATTGTTGTCATTATCATTATTATTTCTTATATTATTATCATTACTATGAATATCATTGCTATCATCATCGTCATTTTCGTTATTAACTAATTAGTTTAGAGTTAAAATTATCATTAAATAATTAGGTCTGATAATAATCACTTAACACAGTATCAAACAAATTAGATTTTAATCCCAACAGAAATTGGTTTTCATATAATATTTCAACATACAAATTCGTTATGCCAACAAAACAATACTAATAAATCTTATTTGATTCAGATTTTCCGTTTGTTATTGGAATAACACTTTCTTCCATATCCTCGAGTGAAAAGTATTGTTCTTTGTATTCCTGCTGCGTTGTATTGTTTTCCATCCACATTCTACTTGTCTCTCTTCATACGTTATTCACATTCAATAATATAAACATACCCCGTTTCTTTCTCTCTCGCTCTTCCTCTTCATATATTTATATTTACCTTTCCTCTTATCTCCTCCACTCTTTTCCTTTCACTTTTCTCTATTCTTTCTAATCATTTTTTATCTCTTTTCTTACCCACCATCATCCCCCACTTTCCTCTCCTCCTCTTTCTCTTCCTCCAGCAACATTCTCTCTCGGTTTCCCTTTTAACCGGAGCTTAACAAATACATTATACGTTACAGCCTACGGATGATATAGCCGAAAGATACTTTATCGTCCCCGTCGTCTGTGTTCATGTGTAAAACTCGTAACGGCGGTGTCTCGTATATACCCCTCCCTCCCTCCCTCATAATTTTCTTCTCCCTTCTCCTCCCTCTCATCTCCTATATGCCTGCTTCTCTTACCCGCTTTCTGTCCCGTTTTTTTTTGCGTTTTTTTTAAATCTTTCTTCTTTCTCCCTTCTCTCTCATTTTCTTCTTTTCTTCCCATTTTGCTTTATTCTCCCTCTCACCCTCCCTCCTCCTGCTTCTTCCTCTAATCCCCCTCCTCCCTCCTCCTTCTTCCTCCAATCCCTCCTCCTCCCTCCTTTCCTATCTCTCCAGTTCCTTCATCCTATCATCTCCACTCCTTCCTCCCTTCTTCCTCTTACCCTCTCCCCCTCCCTCCCTCCTCCTCCTCCTCCTTCTTCTTCCTCCAACGCCCCTCCTCCCCCCACCCCGTCCTCCCGCCCCCAAAACAACGAACGAGCGCCAGCCACCGCCCATCGTTGCCATATTTCTCCTCCGAAATTGGTTGTTAAGTCCGCGTCGGGCCCGGAATGACATCATAACAGCGAAATATCGTTTCCGCATTGGTTGTTTAGCTCAACGGGAAGAGGGAGGAGGTGGGAGGGATCTTAGGGTGGTGGGCGGGGCCAATGGGAGGGGGTGGGTGGGGCTTAGGGTGGTGGGAGGGGCTTATGAGAAATGGGAGGGAATTAAGGTGGCGGGTGGGACCAGTTGGAAGAGGTAGGAGGGATTTAGGGTGGTGGGCGGGGCTAATGGGAGGAGGTGGGAGGGACTTAGGGTGGTGGGAGGGGCTTAGGGTGATGGGCGGGGCTTAGGGTGATGGGCGTGGCTAATGAAAGGGAGGGCTTAGAGTGGTGGGCGGGGTCAATGGGAAGAGATAGGACGGATTTAGGGTGGTAGGTGGGACTACTGAGAGGAGGTGGGAGGGGCTTAGGGTGATGGGCAAGGTAAATGGGAGGAGCCGGGGGGGGGGCTTAGGGTGATGGGCGGGGCCAATGCGAGGAAGCAGGAGGGACTTAGGGTAGTGGGAGGAGGGAAGCAGAGGACGAATGGGAGAAGGGAAGCTAGAAGAGGGAAATGGGAAGATGGACAGAGGAGGGGGTGGAGGCAGGCAATAGGATTAGGATCATAGGATTGAGTGGAGAGAGGAGGGATAAAGCAGGAAGGATTTGGGGAAGTGGGCGTGGCCAATGAGATACATAAGAAAGGGATAATTGGTATGGGGAGGGGGGAAGAAGTGGGAGGTGGGGAGTAGTGAGGGGAAGAGTCAGAAGAGGGAAGTAGGAGGGGGAGAAATGGGAATAGAAGCAGGGGCGATTAACGAAAGGAGGGAAGCAGGCAGAGGGGTGAATGGGAGGCGTGACAAAGAGGAGGCTAATGAAAGAGGGAGGAGGTGGAAGGGAGGTCGAGAGGTAGGCGGGGGCCAGGGGTGGGGTGGGGGGGTCAGGATTGAACATGAAGAGGGAGGAGGAGGGGAGCGAACGGGAGAGAAGAAAGTAAGGACACAAATAAAAGAGAAATAGAGAAGGAGAGGGGATAGAGAGAGAAAAAAAAAAAAGATGCAAAAGGAGGGGAA
>NC_091567.1:33820448-33825448 GCF_042767895.1 Penaeus vannamei
TCTCTCTCTCTCTCTCTCTCTCTCTCTCTCTCTCTCTCTCTCTCTCTCTCTCTCTCTCTCTCTCTCTCTCTCTCTCTCTCTCTCTCTCTCTCTCTTTTTTCCTTTTTTTCTCACTCACTTGGTCGGTCGGTCGATCTCAGCTTCTTGCTCTCGTATGCTGTCTCTCGCATCTGTGTGTCTGTTTAACTTTCTTTCTCCATTTCTTTCCCTCCTCCCTCCCTCCCCCTATGCCTTCTCCCTCCTCTCTCTCCTCCTCTCCCTCACCCCTCCCTTTATGCCTCTCTCCCTCTATCTCCCCTTCTCTCCCTTACCCATCTCTGTCTCTCTATCTCCTTCTCTCCCTCACCCTCCCTTCCTCTCTCTCCCATTCTCTCCTTCGCCTTCCCCCCCCTCTCTCTCTCTCTCCCTCACCCTCTCTCTCTCATCTCTACCCCTCCCCTGACCCCTTCCTCTCTCCCTCTCTCCCTCACCCCTCTCTTCATACCTCTCTCTCCCATTCTCTCCTTCGCCCCCTACTCTCTCTCTCCCTCTCCCTCACCCCCTCTCTCCCTCACCCTCCCTCTCTCATCTTACCCCTCCCTCTCTCCCCTAACCCCCCTTCCACTCTCTCTCCCTCCCTTCTCTCCTTCACCCCTCCCTCTCCCTCTCTCCCTTATCCCCCCTTCCACTCTCTCTCCCCCCTTCTCTCCTCCCTCTCCCTCATCCCCCTCCTCTCTCTCTCTCCCTCACCCCCTTCTCTCTCCCTCGCCCCTCCCTTTCCTCTCTCTCTTTCTACTCTATTTTTCCCTCAATTTTCTCCCCTGACTTTATCAGTCCCACGGTCTCTCCATTCTCCCCCTCGCCAACACAAACCAATCTTCACCTCTCCCTCCCAAGCGACTGACTTCTTCACGCCATTTTCACTTACTGTATTTATTTTTTCTTGTCTCATTTATTCAGTTTTGTGTGTTTTTTTTTTCTTCTTCTCTCTCTTTTTTGGTCCTTACGTTGTTTGTTGTATGTTTTTTTTTCGTATCTATTTTTGCTTTCGTATTTTTTTTCTTTTCTTGAGTCATATTCTTTTGCATTTAACTTTTTCTTTTCTTATTTGTCTTTATTCCTTGTTTCTTTGTTCTTCTTGAAATTCGTCCTGGTGTGTCTTTCATATTTTACCGAATCACTATTTCTCTTATTCCTACTTTGTTTTTTCTTTATCCCTTTGTCTTGTTTCTCTCTCTTTCTTCTATCCCTTTCCTTCTTACTCTTTTCTTTCTATCCATTTCCTTCTTACTTTTTTCTCTCTCTATTTTTTTCTTATTCTTTACTTTCTCCCTTTCCTTCTTACTCTTTCCCCGCTCTCTTTTCTTCTTATTCTTTTCTTTCTATCTTTCCTTTTCCCTCCTTCTCGTGTCTACTGATTTCTCCTCTATCTTTGTTGAAAAATTATAAATTAATAGAAATGAAAAGTTATAGATAGAGTAATAAAACAAAATACGTAATTAGTATTTCTCAATGTTATCATATCCGTTAGAACTGCAGGTAGATATGATATACGAAGCGATATAATATAAAGGCATCGATTAAATTTCTATTTTTAGATGTTATTCAGTCCCTTGTCTTTATATTTTCACTTTTTTTCCACATTGACAGAAAAAAAAATCTTTCTTTTTTCTTTTTCTTTTTATTCTCCCTTTTATTCATCTTTCCACCTTATTCTCTCTTCGTCCATGTCTCTTCCTCCGTTTCTTCTCTTTCTCGTCCATCTGTCTCCCATGAGGAAAATCCACTCCAACCCGGATATAATTTAAACTTTATCGTGCAGATTTTTTTTTCCCCTTTTTTATATATCATTATGTATGCGTAAAACCATTTCACGGTTGCTGATAATAAGCCTTTTTTTTTGGAAAATATCACGGAATGTGTGAGAATCAGTAAAGCGGGATGGGTACGGTGGGGGGCAAAAAAAAAAAAAAAAAAAAAGGAAAAGAAAGGAGATAAGAGTTTTTTTTTCTTCTTTTCGTCATGAAGAGAATTTAGTGTAAGATAAAGAGATAGATAGACAGATAGATATATAGATATATAAGTAAAAAAAAGGAAAAGAAAGGAGATAAAAGTTTTTTTCTTCTTTTTGTGATAAAGAGAATTTAATATAAGATAAAGATATAGACAGCGAGCGATCTAAATAGACAGATATATAGATTTATATACTAGAAGAAAGGAAAAAGGAAAGAAAGGAGAAAAAAGTTTTTTCTTTTCTTTTTGTGATAAAGAGAATTTAGTATAAGATGAAGAGATAGATAGAGGACGATCTAGATAGACAAAGTGACAGACAGATATATAGATCTATATACCATAAAAAGTAAAAGTAAAAGAAACTGACAATCAAACATGAATGAAAGAATGCTTTTCCGAATACTAAAAGGTAAAAGAAAAATGTGATTGAATCCTATAAAAAAAATCTTTCTCTCGCTTCAAGTTTTCCTCAGAATTCCACAAAGAGAGAGAGAAAAAAATGGAAAGAACAAACACCTCTGCAGACTCAGGTCACGTGATCAAAATGTTAA
Organism: Penaeus vannamei; assembly: GCF_042767895.1. Classification (NCBI taxonomy): domain Eukaryota; kingdom Metazoa; phylum Arthropoda; class Malacostraca; order Decapoda; family Penaeidae; genus Penaeus; species Penaeus vannamei. Next base: position 33,822,992 of record NC_091567.1, read on the forward strand.
TAGGTTTAGAAACGCGGAGAATCTCTCACGTCAACTCTACTCCTGCTCTATCCTGTCTCTACCTTTACTCCCCTTACTCTACCTCTCATCCCACTCCCCTCTCCCTTACATCGCCTTCCCTCAATCCCTTACCTAAACCTCCCCTCATCTTCTTCTCCTGCCGAGATCGAATCCTTTTAACCTCCCCTCTCTCAACCTCTTTCCCCTTCCTGTTCTTTCCTAACCCTTCTTCCTCCCTTTTCCACTTCCACTACTCCTCCACTTTCCCCTTTATTCTTCTCATTTACTTCCCTCCTCCCCCTTCCTCCTCCACTATCTCCTTTCCTTCCCCATTCCCCTTCCTCCTCCTCCGCTATCCCCTTTCCTTCCTCACTCACCTCCTCTCTCCTCTTTCTCCACTTTCCCCTCCCCCTTATTTACTTCCACCCCCTCCCCCCTTTCTATTTCTCCTTCGGTCCGAGCTGGTTTAACCCTGTGAGATAACGCTCTCGCCATCCGTCGCCTCCGCTTAACGTTCCTTTGAGCCTCTCGCTGTCTCTCTCTCTCTCTCTCTCTCTCTCTCTCTCTCTCTCTCTCTTCTCTCACCTCTTCGCTCTCTCTCTCTCTCTCTCTCGCTCTCTCTCTCCTCTCTCTCTCTCTCTCTCCTCTCTCTCTCTCTCTCTCCTCTCTCTCTCTCTCTCTCTCTCTCTCTCTCTCTCTCTCGCTCGTTCTCGCTCTCTCTCTCTCTCTCTCTCGCTCTCTCGCAATTTTTGGTTGCTTGTTTAATCTATTTTACTCCCACACAAATGATAGTAATATACACAAACTCAGCCACACACACACACACACACACACACACACACACACACACACACACACACACACACACGAATTCTTTGTATATTGCCTCTTCTCATTTTGTCCGACATTTATCCAAAGACCGAAGAAATATTCACAATCCGATCGGCAAAAGTCTACGGGATACACCGCCACATTTCACTTACTCGTCTCTCTGTCTCCAGTTTCATCTCTTCTACAACTTTATACTCGTCGCAGAGAACATTCCAAGACAACTGTTTCTCCACTAGTTCTCTATAAAGAAAATGTGATTTCGGTTTTAAATTCAGCCTTGTTTAATCTGTTTTACTCCCACACAGAAGATAGCAATATACACAAACTCAGACACATACACACGAACACGTACAAACAAACACACACACATATACACACGCAAATTGTTTTCACATTGCCTCTTCTCATTTTGTCCGACATCCCATGATATGGAAGCTGAAGAAATGGAGAAAGATGATCCAAAGACCGAAAAATTATCCACAATCCGATCAACAAAAGTCTACGGGACGCACCGCCACATTTCACTTACTCCTCTCTCGGTCTTCAGTTTCATCTCTTCTACAACTTTATACCCGTCGCAGAGAACATTCCTAGACAACTGTTCCTCCACTAGTTCTCTATAAAAAAAACCCTGTGATTTCGGTTTTAAATTCAGCCTCCACACATCGACTTAGGCCTAATGCCTCTTGGGAATCAGTTGAACCATTTTCCAGGAATAGATATATTCTAAATGCGCTGGGCAACCCAATTCCTGAACTTGATTTCTATTTTTAGGTGTGTATGTTGGATTGTTTATGCGTGTATATTTACGTGTGGACATATTCAATATTTCTGTTTCTTTTTTAATGTTAACAGAGTGGGCATGTGCTAACAAATGTGCTAATGTGCATATATAAAAAATACACGCGCGTTTACTGTACACTGCTATGACGGACAAAAATTCAACCATACCACATCCGCCTAACATTAAACCCAACACCCTATAGACTGAATAATAGACATGATAACACTGAAGAACCTCACCCAAGCCCTCTGACAGTCGTCCCACTCTCACCCAGCGCGGGATAATCGACGTTATCGGGATTCCATACGGCCTGACGCTGACTGATAACGGGTTTGTTATCAAGGTTCAGCTCCAGGGCAAATATTCACCGTGATAATGGATCTGTTTGCGAGCTGGAAGGCGGAGGGAAGGCGATGGGGGTTCACTCGATGCAAATGGCAAAGGCGTGGGGAAGAAAGGAAGGGAATGGGAAGGAGGAAGAAAGGGGGAGGTGGAGGAGGAGGTGGAGGAGGAGGAGGAAGAAGGAAGTGGTGGTGGGGGAAGAAGTGGAACGGGAGGAGGAGGTGGTGGTGGGGGAGAAGGAGGAGGAGATGGAGGAGGAGGAGGAAGAGGAGGTGAGAGAGGGGAGGAGGAGCAGGAGGAGGAGGAGGGGGAAGACCACGACGCCGAGAAAGCGAAAAGAAAAGATGAGGGGGAAGAAGAGGAAGAAGAAAAGGAAGAAAAGAAGACTGAGAAGAAGGAAAGGAGAAGCAAAATGCGGAGAACTAGACGGTGAGATAGAGAATAAAGAAAAAGAATAGGAAAAGGAGGGAGAGGTGGAGATGAAAAGAAAAATGGAAACG
>NC_091567.1:33830448-33837948 GCF_042767895.1 Penaeus vannamei
TATGGCTGCGTGTAACTGACACGTTGATAAGAACGGTTGTGGTGATGATGATAATGGTGTTGGTGGCGACGAGGATGGTGGAGGTGGCGATGGTGATGGAAAGGCTCTGATAATGAGAGTAATTATTATAATGATGGTGGTGGAAGTAATAGCAAAGTTATAATGATAATGACAATAGAAATGATGATGATGATGATGATGATAATAGGGATGTATGATAATGACGATGATGGAGATATCAATAACAAAAGGAAACAATAGAAAAAGATCGAGAGGAGAATCCCCAAAGCAGAAGCAAAGGAATGGGGGAGAAAAAAATAAGAAAGAAAACTAAAATGAAGGTCGGGGTGAGAGAGAAGGAGATAAAGGCAAGGGATAAGGAAAAGCGAGGAAGGGAAATTACGGAAAGCAGGAAGAGGGGATAAAGGAGGAGGAAGTAGAACACACACTCATACACACACACACACACACACAGACACACACACACACACACACACACAGAGCAAGAGAGAGAGAGAGAGAGAGAGAGAGAGAGAGAGAGAGAGAGAGAGAGAGAGAGAGAGAGAGAGAGAGAGACAGACAGACAGACAGACAGACAGACAGACAGAGAGTAAGAGAAATAAAGAAAAAGAAAACGCGAGTCAGCGATTCAGCGAGCAAGACACAGACAGACAGACAGAGTAAGAGACAGACAAACAGAAAAAGAGACAGAAAAAAAAAAATCACAAACAACCCCCCAGCCTTAACGAAACCCCGAGCCCCGGTGCCCTGGACGGACGAAGAGGGAACGGCAAACGGCAATCCCATCCCGTCTGCCTCCTCGAATCCCATCCCGCCTGCCTCCTCGAATCCCATCCCGTCTGCCTCCTCGAATCCCATCCCGTCTGCCTCCTCGAATCCCATCCCGCCTGCCTCCTCGAATCCCATCCCGTCTGCCTCCTCGAATCCCATCCCGTCTGCCTCCTCGAATCCCATCCCGCCTGCCTCCTCGAATCCCATCCCGCCTGCCTCCTCGAATCCCATCCCGTCTGCCTCCTCGAATCCCATCCCGTCTGCCTCCTCGAATCCCATCCCGTCTGCCTCCTCGAATCCCATCCCGTCTGCCTCCTGGAATCCCATCCCGTCTGCCTCCTCGAATCCCATCCCGTCTGCCTCCTCGAATCCCATCCCGTCTGCCTCCTCGAATCTCATCCCGTCTGCCTCCTCGAATCCCAATCGTCTCCCTCCTCGAATCCCATCCCGTCTGCCTCCTCGAATCCCATCCCGTCTGCCACCTGGAATCCCATCCCGTCTGCCTCCTCGAATCCCATCCCGTCTGCCTCCTCGAATCCCATCCCGTCTGCCTCCTCGAATCCCATCCCGTCTGCCTCCTCGAATCCCATCCCGCCTGCCTCCTCGAATCCCATCCCGTCTGCCTCCTCGAATCCCATCCCGTCTGCCTCCTCGAATCCCATCCCGCCTGCCTCCTCGAATCCCATCCCGTCTGCCTCCTCGAATCCCATCCCGTCTGCCTCCTCGAATCCCAATCGTCTCCCTCCTCGAATCCCATCCCGTCTGCCTCCTCGAATCCCATCCCGTCTGCCTCCTCGAATCCCATCCCGTCTGCCTCCTCGAATCCCATCCCGCCTGCCTCCTCGAATCCCATCCCGTCTGCCTCCTCGAATCCCATCCCGTCTGCCTCCTCGAATCCCATCCCGTCTGCCTCCTCGAATCCCATCCCGTCTGCCTCCTCGAATCCCATCCCGTCTGCCTCCTCGAATCCCATCCCGTCTGCCTCCTCGAATCCCATCCCGTCTGCCTCCTCGAATCCCATCCCGTCTGCCTCCTCGAATCCCATCCCGTCTGCCTCCTCGAATCCCATCCCGCCTGCCTCCTCGAATCCCATCCCGTCTGCCTCCTCGAATCCCATCCCGTCTGCCTCCTCGAATCCCATCCCGTCTGCCTCCTCGAATCCCATCCCGTCTGCCTCCTCGAATCCCATCCCGTCTGCCTCCTCGAATCCCATCCCGCCTGCCTCCTCGAATCCCATCCCGTCTGCCTCCTCGAATCCCATCCCGTCTGCCTCCTCCAATCCCATCCCGTCTGCCTCCTCGAATCCCATCCCGTCTGCCTCCTCGAATCCCATCCCATCTGCCTCCTCGAATCCCATCCCGTCTGCCTCCTCGTCACGGCTGTCAACAAGACAAACTCGACCCTTCTTCCCAGCGCGTTCCATGCATGTAAAAAGAAACATAAACACAATGTATTCATGGCGTCCCTGGCGAAAGAGGGGTGGGTGGGGTGCGGGGAGGAGGGGGACGGGTGATAAGGGGGTGGGATGGGGTGGGGGAGGATGGGGAGGAGGGGGATGGGTTATAAGGGGGTGGGTGGGGTGGGTAGGTAAGGATGGGGAGGAGGAGGACGGGTGAAAAGGGGGTGGGTGGGGGTTATGGGAGAGGGGTGTATGTTGGGAAGGGGTGGGGTGGGGTGGGGGAGGATGGGGAGGAGCGGGATGGGTGATAAGGGGGTGGGTGGGGGTGATGGGAAGGGGGATAGGAAGGTGAGGGGGGGGAAGGTGGGGAGGGGATAAGAGAGATGAGAGATGGGGTGGGTAAGGTAGGAGAGGGGAAGGTGAGGGGGAAGGGGTAGGGGGGAGATAGGATGGGTAAGGTAGGAGAGGGGGAAAGGGAGGAGAAGGAGGAGGGGTACTCAGGGGAGATAGATTAAATGGGGAGGAATAGGAGGAGGGAGGTGGGGGAGGAGGTGAAGGGGAAAACGAGGGGAGGAGAGGAAGGAAGAGAAAGGTGGTTGGAGAATGAGAGGGGGGATAGAAAGGGGAAGTGAAGAAAAGTTGATAGAGAGTGGAGGAGGGGGATAGGTGAAAGTAGAAGAAATGTATGTGCGTATGTGTGTGTGTGTGTGTGCGTGTGTGTGTGTGTGTGTGTGTGTGTGTGTGTGTGTGTGTGTGTGTGTGTGTGTGTGTGTGTGTGTGTGAGAGAGAGAGAGAGAGAGAGAGAGAGAGAGAGAGAGAGAGAGAGAGAGAGAGAGAGAGAGAGAGAGAGAGAGAGAGAGAGAGAGAGAGAGAGAGAGAGAGAGAGAGAGAGAGAGAGAGAGAGAGTTTGTGTGTGTGTGTGAGCTGTATATATAATACCTATAAGATAAATATCCTTGTTTTGAATATTTCATTACACGGAATACTAACTTGCCGACATATAGAGTAGTTTTTCTCTTTTTCTTTTTACTCATCTTCGAAAAAAGAAAAACATTGTCTTTGATGACTGATGCTGTTTCATCCTTCTTATTATTGTTACTGTGGTTATCATTCTCACTGTCACTATTATCATCATCATCTTCATCCCCAACCTCGTCTTTCTCTTCCTCTTCCTCTCCATTCTCCTCTTCATGTACATCTTTATCTTCGTCTTCTTCATCCACATTTATCATTATCATCATCATATCTTCATCATCACCCTCATCCTCATATCATTGTCGTCGTCATCCTCATTATCCTCATCGTCATCACCATCATCATCATCATCACCATCATCATCGTCATCATCTTCATCATCCTCATACCATCATCATTGTCGTCATCCTCATCGTCATCACCATCATCATCATCATCGCCGTCGTCGTCATCATCATCAGTCATCAGCAACAATCTCCATTTTCATCTCCATCACCATCATCATCACTGTTTTATCTGAAAAGCAAATACTCCATCATTTCTCTGAATTGATAAATATGGTAGATTACCCCTCGTTCCCTCGTCGTGAGGAGAAACGGACGAAGTGAAAACAAGTTGAAAACGTGTCGCGAACCCCCCTTCAGCACCCCCCCCCCCCAACACATAGGCCTAACCGCTTTCCAGAATATAAAATCCTTCGTTCCGTTTAATAAGCAGCGACTGCAATCTATTTGAATAAAAGAGAATTTGAATTGATTTGAATTAACGAATGGCTCACTAAGGTCGGATGTAAAAAGTAACTATTCAAATTGCTTTGATGTTTTGCTCGGATTTTAAGGCCGTGATTTGATATTAAAAAATGAGATGTGATGTGCCAATTCATTTGAATACACGTGGGTTGCGAGCGCTTATTTTCTTTAAAACGAACTAATTTTTTTCCGATCTAACCTAATTCAGTGAATATGAACTGGATGTTTGAGATGAAAATATTTGCGGTTTTTATCAGCGAACAAAAGAGACTCAATCCTGGCGCGCGGATTTCAACTCGTGGAATCTGAATCCTTTTCTCCCGAATATCAGTCCTACTTTGTGCATTCAAGGAAGCCCCGGGAACTTTATGTCCTTCGGTGCATGAGGGCGACCCCTTTCCCCTTCAGCAAGTTACGACTCCCGAGTTCCTGTACGAGAGGAACTTGCGTCAGACGTATCTTAAAGGGAGAGAGCGAGGGGCGTCTCCTTCACGCTGACTGTCGCAATATCAGGTAGTTATGCAGAAAGCCTCTTTGAGGTCGTTTACAAGCCTAACTGCTTTTATTTGAGCCTTATCGCCTACTTGAGTCACGAAAAGACTATTCTGGGATCTCCTGATAGTCATCGGAGAGCGTGTAATAGTTATGGTGATGATTTCCTAATGATAGTGATAGCAGAGCGATGAGGGCGAGGTCATCTTATGGGAGGCAAAGGGCATTAAGATTATTCTGTTGGGGAGAATTTGGGCGGTTTGGATGGTGAACGAGAAAGTGAAAAAGGACGTTAATCATGAAGTACTAGCTTGTGGTTGTTATATTGATTGTGAAGCTAGTATAGAAGCTGTAATATTATAACTATTAAATAACGCTATAAGGTTAGCAGGACCCTGGATCTTACACCATTCCTCTGATTACCAACTCCAAAGGTCGTTTCAGGTCACGCGACGTTTGTACATCTCGAAGGAACGCTGCAACATCCCACGGTACTTAATGTGGCAACAGGCGTGGTCAGGTCACACTCTAAGAAGACTTAGGTCAAGAGTTAGACCTTAGCGAGTTTTTCATAGAGCGAAAACCTCCTTTTGCATCGACATGATTCACCGCAGAAATGGAAGTGTCTTGTCCCGTTACTCAGAACCTGCGAGGGAACTGATACAGCTCGAGGACGACTTCCTTGAGGATGATTTCTTGGAGGACGACCCCATCCATGAACTAGAGATGATGCTTCAACTCATCGACGACTTGGAGAACAACAATGCCTTCTATGTATGATTTTCATATAACATTCCAGGTGTAATCTAAATAAAAGGATGCTGTTATTTGTATTCAATATTTTTCAAGTATACCTTTTATGCTGACTTGTTTATCAGCATAATTACCAACTGATTTCATATACATTGTAAAAAAACAAACAGACAAAAGTGTATATAAAGCCGTTCTGAATTTGCCAAATGACATACAGCGTCCATGGCATATTCACCGGAGAATAAGATGTTTCTGGAGCTATCTTACACTTGAAGGAAGAATTTCTCGAGGACGACCTTCTTTTCCTTTGAGATGATGCTTCTACTCCTTAACGACTTGGGGAGAGCAAATTTGTCTCTTGTGTAAAATGTTCAGATCAGATGGTTTACGCAAAACTTCCAAAGTAATTAGCATATCTGGCTTATTTTATTTAAAATCATAATTTATCTAGCCTTTTGATTCATTATGGAGCCAGTTCGTGTTGAATTCATAGTAGACGTATAGTCAAGTATACTAAATAATTTTCAAAAGATTACAAAAACTCATTTCAAGACAAATGCACAAACAAACATAACCGTAACATCTTGCAACCTGACACGTCTTCCCAGCTATGGTCTTTTCCGCAGGTGACCTTAATAGCAAGGTCGGTCAGAGGGCGGAACCGTCCTCTGCAACCTCATTCTCGGCTTAAGGAAGGGAGACAGCAAGTCTTGCTATTTTTGTACCTATTTAACTCGCGAGGGGCGTCTCCTTCACGCTGACTGTCGCAATATCAGGTAGTTATGCAGAAAGCCTCTTTGAGGTCGTTTACAAGCCCAACTGCTTTTATTTGAGCCTTATCGCCTACTTGAGTCACGAAAAGACTATTCTGGGATCTCCTGATAGTCATCGGAGAGCGTGTAATAGTTATGGTGATGATTTCCTAATGATAGTGATAGCAGAGCGATGCGGGCGAGGTCATCTTATGGGAGGCAAAGGACATTAAGATTATTCTGTTGGGAGAATCTAGGCGGTTTGGATGGTGAACGAGAAAGTGAAAAAGAACGTTAATTATGAAGTACTAGCGTGTGGTTGTTTTATTGATTGTGAAGCTAGTATAGAAGCTGTAATATTATAACTATTAAATAACGCTATAAGGTTAGCAGGACTCTGAATCTTACACCATTCCTCTGATTACCAACTCCAAAGGTCGTTTCAGGTCACGCGACGTTTGTACATCTCGAAGGAACGCTGCAACATCCCACGGTACTTAATGTGGCAACAGGCGTGGTCAGGTCACACTCTAAGAAGACTTGGGTCAAGAGTTAGACCTTAGCAAGTTTGTTCATGAAGCCAAAACCTCCTTTTGCATCGACATGATTCACCGGAGAAATAGAAGTGTCTTGTCCCGTTACTCAGAACTTGCGGGGGAACTGATACAGCTCGAGGACGACTTCCTTGAGGATAATTTCTTGGAGGACGACCCCATCCATGAACTAGAGATGATGCTTCAACTCATCGACGACTTGGAGAACAACAATGCCTTCTATGTATGATTTTTACATAGCATTTCAGGTATAATCTAAATAAATGGGTGCAGTTATTAATTTCTTTTTTAGTACACCTTTTATGCTGACTTATTTACTTATTTATTTATCAGCATAATTACCTACTGATTTCATATTCATTTTACAAAAAAACAACAACCCAGAGAAAAGTGTATATACTGCCGTTCTAAATTTGCCAAATGGCATACAGCGTCCATAGCATATTCACCGAAAAATAAGATGGTTTCTTGAGCGACTGAAGGAAGAATTTCTCGAGGACGACCTTCTATCCCTTTGAGATGATGCTTCTATTCCTTAGCGACTTGGGGATAGCAAAATTGTCTTCTGTGTAAAATATTCAGATCAGATGGTTTACACACAAAGTAATTAGTTCATCTGACTTTTTAAAAAATTACAATCATAATTTGTCTGGCCTTCTGATTCAGTATGGAGCCAGTTCGTGTTGAATTCATAGTAGACGTATAGTCAAGTATATTAAATAATTTTCAAAAGGTTCCAAAAACTTATTTCTAGACAAATGCACAAACAAACATACCCGTAACATCTTGCGACCTGACACGTCTTCCCAGCTATGGTCTTTTCCGCAGGTGACCTCAATAGCAAGGTCTGTCAGAGGGCGGAACCATCCTCTGCAACCTCATTCTCGGCTTAAAAGGAAGGACGTGAGGCTTATTTAATTTTATCACTCTTCTACTTCTGCTTATCAGTAAATAATAAATATAATCATATGTACAATATTACAATAATGATTATCATCGTCCATCATCATTATCATAATCAATCATTATCATTA
>NC_091567.1:33842948-33847948 GCF_042767895.1 Penaeus vannamei
GGAAACGTTCTGTGTCGTTAACTGAGAGAACAGACTTATGGTACGCTGTGGACTTTTCATTCTTTCGTGTACTTAAGGGATGGAGTGTCGGAGCGTATTCTTCGTGAGGGCGAAGAGGACGGGATCCTTTGTCTGGAGTGGGAGAATCGTTTCGAATCTCAAGTAATCTCTCTCGGTGTTGAAGTACGGTTCAGTTTTTAGAGTTAAGATTGTTATTATTGTTATATTTCATTATTGCGATGATATACAGCATACACACACATAGATAATATGTGTGTGCGTCGAGTGCAGTGTTACAACAGGTGGCGCCTACGTTCTCATTGAGCAATATGCATAATTTATTGTTCGTGTGTTCTTTTCATATCGTTTTCGCTGGAAGAGAAAGCAGAAACACATATTTACTTATACTTGTTAATAAGCCTTATGACCTGTGTTCATATGGATTATACGGTAAGTCATAAGGTTAGTTATTAAGATAATTTCGTGCCAATTCCTGCACATGCATAACCTTTTACTCCTTCCACTGCTTAGGCTTAACAACCCCATTCACTTCTGCCACCAACCTGCTCCTAACGAGATCCGTCTTGGCAAGGGGGTGAGACCCGACGTCGCGATGACCCGGTGGAATCCCCTGTGTTTGTTCCACCTGTGTCCTCGTGCCTTGTCCCCCCCCCCTCTCTCTCCTTCCATCCTCCCCTTCTATACCTCTCCTACCTCCTCCTTCCTTCTGCTTTCTCTTTCCTCTCTCCTCCCTTTTACCGACCCGTGCCTCTGGGAGACAGGAGTCCTGGCGGAAGCTATGCTGCACACAACAACATGCAGCCAGCAGTGCACATCTTTGGTTGTTTATATACAATAAGAGGGGCAGCTTGATTTAGTTCCATTCAGGTCACTATACTAGGAACGCATTCATTGTGGTCTATTGTAACGCTCGTTTTGCAGTAAACGCCTTTAATGGTGGCAGAAAAACCCACAATGCACAAACTAGATTTATTGAAGAAAGTGAGAAAATTTCGGAATCATTCTCGATTCCATCTTCGGGGACGATTCCGAAACTGTTTTCTCACTTTCGACAATAAACCTTCAATGGTCTAACTTCAACGCATCCAGTGATTAGGGCCACTTTCTTCAATAAATCTAACTTGGTCTAACTTCAACGCATCCAGTGATTAGGGTTTAAGTTGATCAGGACGCCAGAAAAACTACTGCCCTCACGCACACGCTTGCTTGGAACCACACAGTCTTTGTGCCCAATGGAAGGTGTTTTGGATTTATACCTATAGCAAAAAAAAAAAAAACAAAACAAAAAAAAAATGCAGAAAACCTCGGCAGTTCGACGACCACCGCTCATCCCAACCAACACACTGTGGTTGTATTAACAAGTGTGAAACTGGGGCGCTCAAGTTGGACTCGTGGGTGGTGGATGACTGCCGCTGAAGCCCCTCTTGGCGAAGTACTCCGGGGCCATTAACCCTAAAAGATCTTGATGCAGAATTCTCAGACCAAATGCTCTTGTTCTCATTCACACTGAGAAGTGTATGAGGAGATTAGGATAAATAGGACTTCATTTACTTATCAAAGGAAATTAATTGAATGGACACACACACACACACACACACACACACACACACACACACACACACACACACACACACACACACACACACACACACACACACACACACACACACACACACACATACTGCCACAGAGTGAATAAAAAGCTGCAAAAATCAATTTATCTCTAAACAGATAAGTAGATAAATGAATAAGTAAATGAATAGATAAATACAAAGACAAAAATGTATAAATAATGAAATGAATAAAAGAACCAAACATAGCTCAAATAAATGCACAAATTCATAAATAGATAAATGCATGAATAAATAGACACGGACACATAAACATCCGAAAGGAAATTAAATAAAACGAACGAATAAAAAAATAAAATACGATATTTTGGACCCTCACAAGTCTCGGTCTCTCGTGTGTGTGCATATTTTATAGGTGATGTTATTATCTAATACCATTATCATCATATCATCGTTATTATTATTGTCATTGTTATTATAATTATCATTATCACAAGGCATCTTACAAGCATTTCAGTTTTTTTTTTTTTTTTTTCTACACGTGTGATAATTTTGTCGATTTCATTCTATAAACTAAAAGGCATGCATGGTGATTACACCATTAATGACCGCAACTGTTCGAATAGATTTCATTTTTATATGAAAAATATTTCAATTGGTTGCAAAACTTTAAATGTTACCACAGAAGCATTCTGTTATACGAAAAGTCGAAATGCAAATTTTCCTCCAACCACGCAACTAAAATCTAGACCGAACTCCAACATTAAAAAAAACGAAACACACACACACACACACACACACAAAATACATAAATGAAATTCGAAAGATACGTAAGACTAAATACTTAAATTCTCTGCCCTCGATACCTAAGACTTAAGACTTAAATGGCCTTTAAACCTTGATGGTCGAGAAAGCCTCTTCGTGTATGCGTTAAGGAAGAGGAAGACTGTATTCTGCTTTGTGAGATTTTTGTGATATATTTTTTCGAAGCCGAGATCATTTAAAAAGGATAAAAGGAAAGTATTTTGTGTATGGCAAGTTTTTTTGAGGTCATTTGCATTATAGGTGTTTCTCGTGTAATTCACTTTTATTATTATTACCATTTTTATTTCTATCATTATTATTTTCATAATAATTATGATAATGTCAATAATAATGATAATGCTAATAATAGTGATGGAAGCGATAGTAATGATGATAATAATAATAGTAATAATGATAACAATGATAGTAATGATCAGTATTATCATTATTATCATCATAATCATCGTAATTATCATCATCAAAGTCGATAATGAAAAGCGTTCAAGAATACAACAAAACCAGCTCAATAATCAAACAAAAATTAAAATAAAATGTAAATGATTTATAAATGACAAGCTTAGTCATAATTTACAATCTAATCTATTTTTTTTTCTTCCCTTGCTTTTTCTCTCTCCGCCTCTCTCTTCCTCTACATTTCATTCTCTGTCCATATCTCCCTTCTTTCCCTACTTTCTCTTTCCCTCTACCGCTCCTCCTCCTTATCCTCTTCCTCCCTCCCCCCCTCTCTCTCTCTCTTCTCTCTCTCTCTCTCTCTCTCTCTCTTCTCTCTCTCTCTCTCCCCCCCCTCTCTCTCTCTCTCTCTTTCACTCTCTCTCTCTCTCTCTCTCTCTCCTTCTCTCCTCTCTCTCTCTCTCTATCTCTCTCTCTCTCTCTCTCTCTTCTCTCTCTCTCTCTCTCTCTCTCCCCCTCTCTCTCTCTATCTCTCTATCTATCTCTCTCTCTCCCTCTCTCTATCCCTCCTTACCCTCCTCTCTCTCCACCTCTTTCCCTTTCCCTATCTATTTCTCCCTCTCCCTCCACCTCCCCTTCCCTCCCCCTTTCTCTCCCCTCCCTTCCCCTTTCCCCTTTCTCCCTCCCTCCCTCCCTCCTCCAAGTTATTTAAAACGAGCCTCCTTAAGGTGAACGCAGGTGATGCTTTGTCGCGGGAATGATGCGAGACGAAGCACCAGCATCTTCATCTTCTTCATCTCCCACGCAGAAAGTCGACTGGAAGTCTCACGGCTGTCTTACGCCCATGGCAGAAGAGAGCGAAGTTTGGTCTACGTGTTATTTGTTTCTCTCGTCTTCCTGTGGTTCCGTTATCGTTATCATCATTATTCGTAATATCGTTATTATTATCAGTATCATTATCATTATTGTTAATGTTAGTATTATCATCACTATTAATATCATCATTATTATCATCATTATTAGTAACATCATTATTATTATCATCATTATTAGTAACATCATTATTATTATCACTATCATTATCACCATTATTAGTAACATTATTATTATCATCGCTATCATTATCATCATTATTAGTAATATTATTATTATCATCACTATCATTATCATCATTATTAGTAATATTATCATTATTATCATCACTATCATTATTATCATCACTATCATTATCATCATTATATTTATCAGGAGGATGGTCGTATCATTATTACTATAATTAACATCCTCATCATCATTATTTCTTTAATACTACCTTTTTTCTTATCATTTCTTCCTAATATCATTTATTCTTCCCGATTTCTGATTATTTCTGTTTCTTTTATTTTTATTTTTATTCCCGATTTCTGTTTATTTCTGTTTCTTTTATTTTTATTTTTATTCCCGATTTCTGTTTATTTCTGTTTCTTTTATTTTTATTTTTATTCCCGATTTCTGTTTATTTCTGCTTTCTGTTTATTATCTTCTTCCCTTCCTCTTCTTCTCAAACTGTTATCGTACCTTCAAGGCCACTTCATTGTAAAGGAGATCCTGTGGGCGTCAGTGAGCTTCGTGGGCGGGCGTGGGCGTCGAGAGCAGTTGTTGAGGTTCATATTATATGGGGAAATTATGCAACTTTTATTGTATGGAGAAATTATGCAACTTTTATTGAATGGAGTAATTATGTAATTTTTCCTCTGTGTGGGATTCCCTTCGTGATGGACTATTGTCACTGTCGCTATCATCATTGCCATTATGATCATTATTGTCATTGTCGTTATTGCATCACCATCATTATCATGATTATTATCTTCACTATCGTCATTGCATCGCCATCACTATCATCATTATTGTCATTGTCGTTATTGCATCATTATCATCATTATTGTGTTCACTATCGTCATTGCATCATCATCACTATCATCATTATTGTCCTTATCGTCATTGCATCGCCATCACTATCATCATTATTGTCTTCACTATCGTCATTGCATCGCCATCACTATCATCATTATTGTCATTGCATCACCATCACTATCATCATTATCATCACTGTCATCATCATTGTCATCTTCACTGTCATCATCATCATCACCATAAGCATAATCACCCTTATCCTCACGTCCATCATGAAAATCATCATCATCATCATCATCA
>NC_091567.1:33905448-33910448 GCF_042767895.1 Penaeus vannamei
CGGATTTACTTACACGCAGAAAATTGTCTAAAGGTAAAACTAGACTCAAAATACCTTCTAATTCTAAAGCACACACACACACACACACACACACACACACACACACACACACACACACACACACACACACACACACACACACACACACACACACACACACACACACACACACACTAGGTGAATGTCGATACGGACGAAAATAAAATGAAATTTCTTTTTCTTCTTCTCGATATACTCATCTAATATTCCACTCTTCTTCGTCTTTTTTTTCTTAACCTTTGATCCTCAATTAAAGCTTATCTTTGATCCTGATTAATTACCAAGACGTTATGAATCTCAGGATGCGAAGGAGATGCTGCGAAGGATATCCTTTGTTGGTCTTCGTGGATCTACGAAAAAGTCTTCCTTTTTTTTTTTTTTTTTTTTTTTAATAAATGTGATCGTATGCATATGTCGTGAAATAAATGGTTTGTTTATCGTTAATATTTTAAAAAATTTATATGAATGTTTATGTGTATATTTTACTTACATTTAGCTGTACATAGGTTCCTATATTTCGAAAGTAATATGCATTATATATACGTGATAATAGGTTTGTGTCTCATTATGCTGTACTTGTATAATTTATGTGTTTATATTTTTTGGAATAATTTGTACTATAGTCAATATATGAGTTGATAGATTATCCTCATATTTTAAAATTTAAGATTATTATTTTCAATTTCTTATTTAGTATTCAGATCATATAACTCCCTGGCATTATACATAACACCCAAGGTATCTACTTCCAAAAAACAAATCTAAATATTTAATTATTTTTCTAATGGCTAAAAAAATCTAAATATTCAATTGTTTATTTTTCTAATGGCTAAAAAAATCTAAATACTCAATTCATTATTTTTTAAATGGCTAAAAAAAACTAAATATTCAATTCTTTATTTTTCTAATGTCTAAAAAAATAAATAAATATTCAATTTTTTATTTTTCTAATGGCTAAAAAATCTAAATATTCAATTCTTTATTTTTCTAATGGCTAAAAATTCTAAATATCCAATTCTTTATTTTTCTAATGGCTAAAAAAATCTAAATATCCAATTCTTTATTTTTCTAATGGCTAAAAAAATCTAAATATTCACATCTTCATTTTTCTAATGGCTAAAAAAATCTAAATATTCAATTCTTTATTTTTCTAATGGCTAAAAAAATCTAAATATTCAATTCTTTATTTTTCTAATGGCTAAAAAAATCTAAATATCCAATTCTTTATTTTTCTAATGGCTAAAAAATCTAAATATTCAATTCTTTATTTTTCTAATGGCTAAAAAAAATCTAAATATCCAATTCTTTATTTTTCTAATGGCTAAAAAAAATCTAAATATTCAATTCTTTATTTTTCTAAAGGCTAAAAAAATCTAAATATCCAATTCTTTATTTTTCTAAAGGCCAAAAAAATCTAAATATTCAATTCTTTATTTTTCTAATGGCTAAAAAAATCTGAATATTCAATTCTTTATTTTTCTAAAGGCTAAAAAAATCTAAAGATTCAATTCTTTATTTTTCTAAAGGCTAAAAAAATCTGAATATTCAATTCTTTATTTTTGTAATGGCTAAAAAATCTAAATATTCAATTCTTTATTCTAATGGCTAAAAAAATCTAAATATTCATTTTTTCCAATGGCTAAAAAATCTAAATATCCAATTCTTTATTTTTCTAATGTCTAAAAAATCTAAATATTCAATTCTTTATTTTTCTAATGGCTAAAAAATCTAAATATTCAATTCTTTGTTTTTCTAATGGCTAAAAATATCTAAATATCCAATTCTTTATTTTTCTAATGGCTAAAAAAATCTAAATATTCACATCTTCATTTTTCTAATGGCTAAAAAAATCTAAATATTCAATTCTTTATTTTTCTAATGGCTAAAAAAATCTAAATATTCAATTCTTTATTCTAATGGCTAAAAAAATCTAAATATTCATTTTTTTCCAATGGCTAAAAAATCTAAATATCCAATTCTTTATTTTTCTAATGTCTAAAAAATCTAAATATTCAATTCTTTATTTTTCTAATGGCTAAAAAATCTAAATATTCAATTCTTTGTTTTTCTAATGGCTAAAAAAATCTAAATATCCAATTCTTTATTTTTCTAATGGCTAAAAAAATCTAAATATTCACATCTTCATTTTTCTAATGGCTAAAAAAATCTAAATATTCAATTCTTTATTTTTCTAATGGCTAAAAAAATCTAAATATTCAATTCTTTATTTTTCTAATGGCTAAAAAAATCTAAATATTCAATTCTTTATTTTTCTAATGGCTAAAAAAATCTAAATATTCAATTCTTTATTTTTCTAATGGCTAAAAAAATCTAAATATTCAATTCTTTATTTTTCTAATGGCTAAAAAATCTAAATATTCAATTTTTTATTTTTCTAATGGCTAAAAAAAATCTAAATATTCAATTCTTTATTTTTCTAATGACTAAAAAATCTAAATATTCAATTCTTTATTTTTCTAATGGCAAAAAAAATCTAAATATTCAATTCTTTATTTTTCTAATGCCTAAAAAAATCTGAATATTCAATTTTTTATTTTTCTAATGGCTAAAAAAAATCTAAATATTCAATTCTTTATTTTTCTAATGACTAAAAAATCTAAATATTCAATTCTTTATTTTTCTAATGGCTAAAAAAACTAAATATTAAATTCTTTATTTTTCTAATGGCTAAAAAAATCTAAATATTCAATTCTTTATTTTTCTAATGGCTAAAAATTCTAAATATCCAATTCTTTATTTTTCTAATGGCTAAAAAACAACTAAATATTCAATTCTTTATTTTTCTAATGTCTAAATAAATAAATAAATATTCAATTCCTTATTTTTCCAATGGCTAAAAAAAATCTAAATATTCATTTTTTTTAAATTTTTCTAATGGCTAAAAAATCTAAATAATCAATTCTTTATTTTTCTAATGTCTAAAAAAATAAATAAATATTCAATTCATTATTTTTCTAATGGCAAATAAATAAATAAATAAATAAATAAAATAAAATAATAATAAATAAATAAAATAAAATAATAATAAATAAATAAAAAATAAAATAAATAAATATTCAATTCATTATTTTTTAAATGGCTGACAACGCGAGCCCTTTGCCTCCAGTAAATAGCTATTTTGCCACAGGATAGAAAGTCGAAAAACATGTTGATGCCAAACAAAGCCCCATTCAGATATATCCGACGTGGCACTCAAAGGATGTTTCAGGTGAAGATGAATTTAGGCCTCACTAACATCGTTATAAACACCGCTATTCTCGTCAACATTGCAATGCACAGATACTTGTCTTTTGTTCCCTTGGCGCATCTCACCTTGGGATGATTTTATTACATTTGTCGTATACTGAAGTTCATTACAGATTTATCTTTCTTCAAGTCATGTCATTCTTTATTAGCTCCAAATCTTTCGAGATATGGTTCCTTTGTCCTCGTTTTACTTTTTCCTTGCATCATGTAATATGTGTGTACTAGTATGTCACACTCATGAATGTGTGTATGCATGCACACACACACACACACACACACGCACACACACACAAGTGCGCGCATTTATTCGTGTTCACATTAATTTCGATATGTTCTTAGGTCACATCAGGTCACGCGGCCATTTATACACCTTTCTTCGTGTCTGCCGAGATCAGATTATACTGAATTTACTTTAACGGTCTGATAAAAAAGACTACATATATTCAACAGATAAGAACTATGTTCATGAGCGAATGATGTAAATATACATGTATTATATATAAATGTATATTGGGTTAACGCCTGTTTATATTACATAGCTGTTTGCAAGGCACGTGTCTTCATGTCGCCTATACTCACTGCAATATATAAGCTCTCACTGCATTATTTTGCGCCGTTTCTATTTGCATGTCCTGGGATGGAATACAGTGGTAGACAAACTGAAATTCCATCGTGTTTCAGTAATCTATATGGGAGATCCCGCTGTGCAAGTGCATTGCCTTGAAGTATTTTGAATCCAAACGCACCTACTTACACACAAATACACTTATGTAAACATACTGCTAGCACGAAAAAAATAGACAGATGCTTCAAATACCCATACTGCTAGCACGAAAAAAATAGACAGATGCTTCAAATACCCATACTGCTAGCACGAAAAAAAAAGCTAGACAGATGCTTCAAATACCCATACTGCTAGCACGAAAAAAATAGACAGATGCTTCAAATACCCATACTTCTAGCACGAAAAAAAAGCTAGACAGATGCTTCAAATACCCATACTGCTAGCACGAAAAAAAAGCTAGACAGATGCTTCAAATACCCATACTGCTAGCACGAAAAAAAAGCTAGACAGATGCTTCAAATACCCATACTGCTAGCACGAAAAAAATAGACAGATGCTTCAAATACCCATACTGCTAGCACGAAAAAAAAGCTAGACAGATGCTTCAAATACCCATACTGCTAGCACGAAAAAAAAGCTAGACAGATGCTTCAAATACCCATACTGCTAGCACGAAAAAAATAGACAGATGCTTCAAATACCCATACTGCTAGCACGAAAAAAAGCTAGACAGATGCTTCAAATACCCATACTGCTAGCACGAAAAAAATAGACAGATGCTTCAAATACCCATACTTCTAGCACGAAAAAAAAGCTAGACAGATGCTTCAAATACCCATACTGCTAGCACGAAAAAAAAGCTAGACAGATGCTTCAAATACCCATACTTTTAGCACGAAAAAAATAGACAGATGCTTCAAATACCCATACTGCTAGCACGAAAAAAATAGACAGATGCTTCAAATACCCATACTGCTAGCACGAAAAAAATAGACAGATGCTTCAAATACCCATACTGCTAACACGAAAAAAAAGCTAGACAGATGCTTCAAATACCCATACTGCTAGCACGAAAAAAAAGCTAGACAGATGCTTCAAATACCCATACTGCTAGCACGAAAAAAAAGCT
>NC_091567.1:33920448-33927948 GCF_042767895.1 Penaeus vannamei
AACCAAAGTCTCTATCAAAACTTCAAGATGATATTCCTGTGATAAGATCTTCCAAGAAAACAGAGAAAAGGGCCGGAAAAAGATACGATTTTAATGAACAATATTCATATAATCTATATAGCTTTCACATTAACAATACTCAGCCAAGGGTCGGAAGAGTTTTTAATGATCATGAAATAAAAGGAGACATTCTAGGAAGCAAAGCAAACACTTACGTCTTTTCCTTTTAGTGAGACGTAAACAGAGGTACTATTGTAGTGATACCTTAAGCTCATTACGTCTTCCCAGTGACCTTGAGTTTACCTTTATTACCCAAGGAGTGTGATTAGCGTATCAATTACCTGCATGGTTGTGCTGTTACCATCCGATACAGCAGAGGTGGGCAATTAATTTTGACAAGGGGCCACATGACAAACCTTAATGACAAACGATCACTTGAACTTAATTCTGTTCGACTTTCTTCCATTGTAAATGCACTAAATTTTATATTTACTGCATTATATATCTGATAACCTATATAATTAATGTATATATATATATATATATATATATATATATATAATAAAATATATATTAAATAGATATATTAAATAAATTATATATTAAATAAATTATATATTAAATAAATTATATATTAAATAAATTATATATTAAATAAATTATATATTAAATAAATTATGTATGTAATAAATTACATATTTGATACATTATATACTTACTAAATGATATATTTAATCGGCCTCTCGCGGGCCGGACAGGGGCGCACAAAGGGCCGGATGTGGCCCGCGAGCTGTAGTTTGCCCATGTGTATGAGCGACAGTAGAAGGCGTCTGAGTGTGGTGCTGTGCATGTGCGAGTGTCTGAGTGTAAAAAGCAGTAAAAACTCGTGCAGGATTAACCGAGCGGCCGTGGAAATGTTTAAGCTGGGATTTATTTATATACTACTTTGATCTTGGATTAGAGATTCTTCTTAAAGAGCAAAGTTCAGTGTAGTGCATTTATCTCTTATTCATGAAGCATTTATGTTTTACGTTATCATTTAGTGATACAGGATGTGGTACAGTTCTTTTCCATTTGTAGATGATCCTTGAGTTCCTTATCATGCTGCTGTGTGATGTTATATTCCATTTTCAATAATGTAGAGTAATATTGATGTTTTCCACCAATCCTTTGGAAATAAATTCAGTTATTATTATGTAGATTCATTGAAACAAAGAAAAAAATGTGTTAATACATTTATAATCAATGAGGTTTTCCACCAATCCTTTGGGAATAAATTCAGTTATTATTAAGTAGATTCATGGAAACAAAGAAAAAAATGTGTTAATACATTTATAATCAAGTTCCAACAAGGAAGCAAGCAAGATGTTTCCCCGTTGCAATAAAATAACTCCAGACTCCTCGCCAATGGAACCCGACGCTATAATACTTGCATAAAAGTTATTTTAAGGATAAAGACAGAGATATAAAAAAGTGAGCAACACGAAGTAAAAAAACCCACAAAATGAAAGAGCGGGACTTACTCTTCCGTGCGTCGCTTTCCGCTGGTTTCCCGGAGTATACAAAAAGTCTTGGTTCTCCAGTGAAGCGGCAGCCATAGCGCTCCTTGAGGCTCCTCGAGGTGCTGCCATCTCTCGGCGGTTTTCTCTCACACAATGTTTGACGATGCGAGCGAAGGAAGAAGCACGCGCGTGTTAAAAGTGTCAGAAGTGGAATCATAAGCACGTGTCAAAAGTGGAATCTTTATGATATATTACTTACGGGGAAAGGATTTGGACTTTGAAGACTGTGGTAGAATTTGAAGGGATACTGAGGGAAAGATACTATAAGAAGGAGGGACATTACTAGTAGTTAGATATGTGTAAAAAACGCGATGTTTTGCAGATAAACGCCCTTTCTATGAGCCAAGGGCGTGAAGACATTAATCGTTTACTTCTAGTACCTCACGTCGCTTTTTACTTTTACTTCCCAAAACTCACAATTAAAGTACTCCTGTTAACTCAATCCAAAAGTAACAAGTGATTTTCTTTTCGAGATACTATGTTAACTAAAAAAAAAAATCTCATTCCCTTCCATTCATTACTGTTATTGGCTGTCTTTCCATTTGTTTTATATATATATATATATATATATATATATATATATATATATATATATATAAATATATATATATATATATATTATATATATATATATATATATATATATATATATATATATATATATATATATATATATATATATATATATATATATATATATATATATATATATATACGTACTTTCTCAGCAATGGATGCCAACCCCTACATTCACTTCTAAGAAAATCTTTCTTAACAAATTTCGTTACCCGCCATTTCCTTCCGAGGAAATGCTTATCATTCGTTATATTTCTTTTACATACGACGACGACCATAATAACTAAAAAAAAAAAAAAAAAAAAAAAAAAAGGACAAAAGAGTAAAATCTTGTTACCTCCATTACATTCTTCGTTGAATTACTACGAACTCCCGTACCGTTGGGTCTATTTATGAATACGAAGAACTCAATTACAGCAGCAGATCCGCCTCGAAGGAAAGTTGCGGTACACAGGGGAGACTCAAAGAAATCTCTCACTTTAAAATCTGAACATGTCCTCCTCTTCCTCCTTCCACTTTCTCCTCCTCCTGCTTCAACTCTCTCCTCCTCCTCCCACTCTCTCCTCTTCCTCCTCCTCTTTTCACTCTCTCCTCTTCCTGCTTCCACTCTCTCCTCCTCCTCCCACTCTCTATCCTCCTCCTCTTCTTCTTCCCACTCTCTCCTCCTCCCACTCTCTCCTCCTCCTCCCACTCACTCCTCCTCCCACTCTCTCCTCCTCCTCCTCCTCCCATTCCCTCCTCCTCCTCCTCCTCCCATTCTCCTTCTCCTCCTCCTCCTCCCATTCTCTCCTCCTCCTCTTCCACTCTCTCCTCCTCCTCCTCCACCCACTCTCTCCTCCTCCTCCTCCTCCCACTCCCTTTCTGTTCCTCCCAGTCTCTCCTCCTCTTCCTCCAACTCTCTCCTCCTCCTCCTCCCACTCTCTCCTCCTCCTCCTCCTCCCACCTCCCACTCTCTCCTCCTCTTCCTCCCACTCTCTCCTCCTCTTCCTCCCACTCTCTCCTCCTCCTCCTCCCACTCTCTCCTCCTCCTCCTCCCACTCTCTCCTCCTCTTCCTCCCACTCTCTCCTCCTCCTCCTCCTCCCACTCTCTCCTCCTCCTCCTCCTCTTCCCACTCTCTCCTCCTCCTCCTCCTCCTCCCACTCTCTCCTCCTCCTCCTCCCACTCTCTCCTCCTCCTCCTCCCACTCTCTCCTCCTCTTCCCACTCTCTCCTCCTCCTCCTCCTCCCACTCTCTCCTCCTCCCCCCCCCCTCTCCTCCTCCTCCTCCTCCCATTCTCTCCTCCTCCTCCTCCCACTCTCTCCTCCTCCGCCTCATCCCAATCTCTCCTCCTCCTCCTCCCACTCTCTCCTCCTCCTCCCACTCTCTCCTCCTCCTCCCACTCTCTCCTCCTCCTCCTCCCACTCTCTCCTCCTCCTTCTCGTCCTACTCTCTCCTCCTCCTCCTCCCACTCTCTCCTCCTCCTCTTCCCACTCTCTCCTCCTCTTCCTCCCACTCCCTTTCTGTTCCTCTTCCCACTCTCTCCTCCTCCTCCTCTTCCCATTCTCTCCTTTTCCTCCTCCTCCTCCTCCTCCAACTCTCTCATCCTCCTCCTCCTCCCACTCTCTCCTCCTCCTCTTCCCACTCTCTACTCCTCCTCCTCCCACTCTCTCTTCTCCTCCTCCCAATCTCTCCTCCTCCTCCTCCTCCTTCCACTTTCTCCTCCTCCTCCCCCCCTCTCCTCGTCCTCTTCCCACTCTCTCCTCCTCCTCCTCCTCCCACTCTCTCTTCCTCCTCCTCCTCCCACTCTCTCCTCCTCCTCCTCCTTCCACTCTCTCCTCCTCCTCCTCCTTCCACTTTCTCCTCCTCCTCCTCCCACTCCCGTTCTGTTCCTCTGTACGCTCACAAGCTCACATGTTCTGCTGATTTGACGACAGCGATATTAATCTAAACTTGTTATTGAGTTTAATCGACGGTCTCAGAAACTAAGTGGCAAGGCGTGTTAACCGCTCTACTCGCTTCCATGTAATCTATCCGTAGAATGATATATTTCGTTCTTTGTAGAAAACTAAATTTCCAGCAAATTTAGTTCGGAGTTCTTTCCTCTACTGACTTTTCCCCGAGAAAGTTTTTTTTTTTTTTTTTTTTTTTTTTTTTTTTTTTTTTTTTTTAAGCCCCTGCACATCCGTTTTCATTATATCATTTATAAAAAAGATAATTTCCACTGTTTCTGCCGAGATGTTGAGCAATAAAGTGTTCCTCGATCGCTTGGCTGAGAAATCTACTTTTAACAACCGGCGAATCTCTCTCTCTACCCCCCCCCCCCCCTCTCTCTCTCTCTCTCTCTCTCTCTCTCTCTCTCTCTCTCTCTCTCTCTCTCTCTCTCTCTCTCTCTCTCTCTCTCTCTCTCTCTCTCTCTCTCTCTCTCCCTGTGTGTGTGTATATATATATATATATATATATATATATATATATATATATATATATATATATATACACATACACATACATACATACATACATATATATATATATATATATATATATATATATATATATATATATATATATATATACATACACACACACACACACACACACACACACACACACACACACACACACACACACACACACACACACACACACACACACACACACACACACACATACACACACACACACACACACACACACACACACACACATATATATATATATATATATATATATATATATATATATATATATATATATATTTATATCTATCTATCTATCTATCTATCTATCTATCTATCTATCTATCTATCTATCTATCTATCTATCTATATATATATATACACACACATATCTATCTATATATCTATCTATCTTTCTATACATAAAGAGAGAGAGAGAGATGCATATTTAGGTATATATGTATAAGCGTACAATCGTATGCAAGTATATGGTTACTGTGAAAGATGGCCTTCGATCTAATAAGAATCATGTTGAATTCTTATAATTCATACAGTTAAAACAAACAAACAAAAACAAAAGGCTTATAAACCACAAATCTGGACCAGAAATGTATAAAAGAAATTACTCTCTGAAAGAATTATATTATATTCTACATCGTAAAGTGGATGAACATCTCTGGAAAGGAATTACAGTCGCTGTAATCTTCTCCCTCATCTTCCATGGCAATTAACCTTGGAGGCTAGTAAAAAAAAAAAAAAAAAAAAGGGGGGGGGGGAGGGGGGAGTTTGTGTGCGAGTGTGTTTCTGGGTGTGGGAGAGGCAGAAAGCGTGAGACCCTAGGCTTCCTTTCTCTGTCTTCCCTCACTTTTTTTTCCTTCCCATTCCTTAATTCCCTTTTCCCTTTTCCTTTTCCCTTCCTAGTTTCTGTATCTCTTACTTTCCTCCTCCTAGCTTCTTTGTTTCTTCTTCTCCCTCTCTTAGGTTCTGTGTCTCTTCCTTTCCCTTTACTTTTCCCTAGCCTAACTTACATTCTTTTCCTTGTTACTTCAACTGTTCTTTTTTCTTATTTTCTTACTCTATACTTCTTACTTTTTCTGTTTAATAACTTTCTTTTTCTATATCTTTGCTTGCTACTTCATATTTTTGTCTCAAAATGCCTCGACCCTAAGCCTCTATGCCTATCTAGTGATGATTTTTTTCTTTATTTAGTTCTTTCGTCGTCCATTCTTTTTGCTATTGTTGTTGTTGTTTACATCGATTTATTTTCCTTTGGGAGTGACAAGCCTTTACATTACAAATTTTACATTTGACACAGTGTTCGTGACACGCAAGGCACGTCATGTACGAAATACAGACGGAAAGATAAAATAGAATACTTAAATGCTAAACAACAGAAGCTCATGAAAGGTGTAAACAGTCACCAAAAATGCGTATTGGAAAAGTATTACATTTAAACGTCCTCTGTTGATAAATATTTGAAATTTGTCTAATGCAGAGTCTCTTTTATGCATCAAATCAGCCACTGTCGGACACTCGCTCACCTGCCACACGGGTCTGTAGCCACCCCATTGGGTCTTCTTACCAGCAGACCGCGGCGTCACACAGTGGTCCAGAATCACGAATTCCTGGTCAAAACTCGAGTTTCCCTATATGATAATATATATTTTCCAATATCACATATTTAGATTATATTATACTTGTGATATATTTAGATTATGATATATTTATATTATTGTGACATATTTATATTATATTATATTATATATATCATACTTGTGAGTTTAAGTGAGCCATAAACCGATGTAAAGATGGTATATACTTCCGAAATTTATATACTCGTGTAGTTGCAACTGGGATGCCTTTTACGTAGAGTTTTGACCAGGTTTGGGCGATTCTGGACCACTGTGCGTCGGTACTGGTGGTTGCTACTGGCTGCGAAGTGGTCGTACTGGTGGTTGCTGCTGGCTGCGAAGTGGTCGTACTGGTGGTTGCTGCTGGCTGCGAAGTGATCGTACTGGTGGTTGCTGCTGGCTGCGAAGTGGTCGTACTGGTGGTTGCTACTGGTTACGAAGTGGTCGTACTGGTGGTTGCTGCTGGCTGCGGAGTGGTCGTACTGGTGGTTGCTGCTGGCTGCGAAGTGGTCGTACTGGTGGTTGCTGCTGGCTGCGGAGTGGTCGTACTGGTGGTTGCTGCTGGCTGCGAAGTGGTCGTACTGGTGGTTGCTGCTGGCTGCGAAGTGGTCGTACTGGTGGTTGCTGCTGGCTGCGAAGTGGTCGTACTGGTGGTTGCTGCTGGCTGCGAAGTGGTCGTACTGGTGGTTGCTGCTGGCTGCGGAGTGGTCGTACTGGTGGTTGCTGCTGGCTGCGAAGTGGTCGTACTGGTGGTTGCTGCTGGCTGCGAGTGGCTCGTACTGGTGGTTGCTGCTGGCTGCGAAGTGGTTCGTACTGGTGGTTGCTGCTGGCTGCGGAGTGGTCGTACTGGTGGTTGCTGCTGGCTGCGAAGTGGTCGTACTGGTGGTTGCTGGCTGGCTGCGGGAGTGGTCGTACTGGTGGTTGCTGCTGGCTGCGAAGTGGGTCGTACTGGTGGTTGCTGCTGGCTGCGAAGTGGTCGTACTGGTGGTTGCCTGCTGGCTGCGAAGTGGTTCGTACTGGTGGTTGCTGCTGGCATTGCGAAGTGGTCGTACTGGTGGTTGCTGCTGGCTGCGGAGTGGTCGTACTGGTGGTTGCTGGGCTGGCTGCGAAGTGGTCTGTACTGGTGCGGTTGCTGCCTGGCTGCGGAGTGGTCGTACTGGTGGTTGCTGCTGGCTGCGAAGTGGCTCGTACTGGTGGTTGCTGCTGCTGGCTGCGGAGTGGTCGTACTGGTGGTTGCTGCTGGGCTGGGCGAAGTGGTCGTACTGGTGGTTGCTGCTGGCTGCGAAGTGGTCGTA